>NC_056745.1:737573817-737646317 GCF_019279795.1 Protopterus annectens | reverse complement strand
AATGCTAACATTTCAAATGAATCATCTTGTGGAAATTCATTCTATCAAAACTAGTAATAGATGTGTAAATTCCCTCTTCCCCACTGTATAGCTGTACAGCGGTACTGGAGTTGGTATATATATATATATATATATATATATATATATATATATATATATATATATATATATGTATAGTTGGTTGTCGATGTTGTGGACACATCCACCCTCATTGGGGTTATTGTGTGTATCCCCCAACTTAGTCTGCTGTAATACTGTACAGTTTATGTTAACAGGTTAAGTAGTTGTCAAGTCACACTGTGTGCAGCTCTACACCACTCCACACCCTCCAAAGTGGAGGGCTGTGCCACCCACACCAGTACACCTATGTTTACCAACCCTAGGATTGCAATAAATTGGGAAAGGGGACATATACCCTGCCAGTACCATCATCAATGACATTAAACTAGCAGACTGATTATTTACTGATGTGATGTTTTGCCTGTTTTGTCTTGGTGGAATTACATAGGCTAAAATGGGTTCACTGCAAAATGAAGTACATCCATGTGTACAGTATTATCTGTGTATTGCATCAACATCAAAGCCTCTGTGTGTGTGTGTTATACACAAACATGTGGTGTGTGCCAGCCGTACACTTACCATTGTCCACTGCAGAAGGGCTGCTGACATCAGCCACCATGCACTCACCTGCATACACCTCTCAGACCTATCAGCCATGTGGCACATGTAGTAACTGTTATACAGACCTGTTACTTGTGTTCAGCTGTAACCAGGATATGACACAGTCAATGTGTTACCATAGTGCCATACCCCTTGTAAAAAACAACAGCAGACCAACTTCCTGCTGACACATAGACACCAACAACACAAACTGAATACATTATGGAGACCACAATCAGTCAGTGTTAATAACAGCCATAATGCATCATGGCTGGACTGCTACACATCCTGACATGTAAGCATTAAACTTTCCTGCTGAAAACATGTTACACAGCATTACATTGCTACACCTTAGTACATTCACCCTGTGCATTAGAACCATATTAGCCTGTTCCTGCATTGATGGTATGGATGACTGGGATATGGCACAGGTATCATAATATGCACAGGGTGTGTTGTGGGTTTTCCAAAGAAATGTACTTTAAGACCTGCACATCATTGCTTACCTCTATACACACACACACACACACACACACACACACACGCACGCACACGCACGCACGCACACACACACACACACACACACACACACACACACACACACACACACACACTTACAAGTGAGGTGGCACAAAGATATTACACAGACCTCTCATTACCCAAATGTCAACATGCATGACATATGGCACTCAACAGCATGCACTGCAGCTATACTCAATCCCTGTTACCAACATTATACATCTCTGTGATGCATGCATTGTCTTAGTAAGTGATGCCCCTTCCCCTGGAACACACTGCACCCATGTACACAGTATTGCTGTGCACCTGTTCAGCACCCTGGCATGCACTGTGCACCATACCTCACAAGTGTACACTCCATTGCTAAATATGTATATGTGTGGCAAATATGTTTGCTCTGTTGCTCACAGCCGCTATGTGTTTTTCTGACACATACCTGGGATGATTTGAGGACAGATGTCAATAGTGAATGCCTGACATCTGATTTGCAGACCTCATCATCAGCAGTGCATGTTTGCGCAATAAAATCCAATTTCACTGACAACCTTCAAAGCTTACTGTGGCTATGAGGAGTGTACACACCCTTATTGACATGCCATCCTCTTCCTTGATATGCCATGGGGCTACAATACTGCATATGTTAACGTTACACACACCCAATACATGACATATGACCTGTCCAATCAAATGCAGTATCAAACAAATGTGGTAGTTGTGCAGATGCTGATTGAGATGCATACAATATGTGGGTTGCATAAATGTGCACACCCTTAACACAATGGTTTGTTGCAGTACCTGTTAAGTGAACTAAAGCAGTCACTATTCCTGGAAGGGGTATATTAACATGGCCCATCTTCACTTGCCATTATTTGGTCACTCCACCCTACAAATGTCCCCCAACTCTGCCAGATTGCAAGGCCAGATCATGTGCACAGCCCTTGGAGGTCACACAGTGCCTTCACTATTGCTGTGGAGTCAGGGTGATGTCTGGCACAATGCATGACCTTGACTGTGTTCAGATACAGTCCTTCTTAGTGAGCTTTGGATGTACGCTTTAGTTCACTGTTGTGCTTCAGGATGACACCCCCCCATCCTCAGCCTTTTAGTAGATGCTTGACAACTATGGGCCACACATGAGTGTCATTTTGCAGTGTCCCAAATTCAGAACACCATGTCTACCAGGCTAGTTCCTGCTAATGAACAGCAAACCTAAAGGTGTACACTGGCACCAGCAAGGTACAGATGGTAATGGTGGGCCTGAGGTGGAGTGAGATGTTGCTTGTGCAGTACATGTATCTTTATTAATACTGTCTGTAGGTTTCAGCCTTTGTCTCAGTACACCATTACACATTGCAACACATGCCTTTGGGAGACTTGATGTTATGCATATGCTACCTGTAGAGAGCCCTGGATGATGTCTCCTGTAGAACAACTCTTCCATCTAATTACCCTAACCCATAGGCCACACTTATGCAGAGTCCAGGCAATTGTCAACACAGATACTGCACAGGCAGTACTTGTTAGACATTCCTGCAAGTCCCTCAGTGCTGCTGCATGTTTCTGGGCAGCCTCCATGACCAGTTTGCAACATGTGTTGTCATCTGTCTTGGATGGGCATCTGTTTATTTTCTACATTAATGTTGTCCCATACTTCATTGTCACATACATGCTTGTCTGCACTGTTTGCCATGGTATATGCAATGGTGAGGCAAGGCTACATCTCCCACTCCTGAGTGCTACCTTTTGGATATGGGATCCATTCCATAGTTTGTAAGATGTGTGCAAGCCATGGCTGCCTCTGTTGCAGGTGAGTGTGTAAATGTCATGGACATACTTCTTGGACAGCAAACCATTACTTGGTGTGAAATGGAGGACTTGTACTTGATGGAAGGTGCACACTCAAGAAGAGTGAATGCTGTGAGTACCTCAAAAGCTGCTTCCATAATATGTTATTTGGAGTGTGTGCACACATATGCTTCCAGTGTTTGTTAAGGTATGTATTCCCCATATTTGTTGTCCTAACATAGGATTCAATATTACACATTCATTGCTCATGTTTGGATCACATTACAGGTTGTAAAAGTTCTGGAATGTGGTATTGTGATATGCCATTGTATAGATCTGTAACAGTTGCCATTGTAATAGTGGTATATACACTGTTATAGCCACTGTATAAGGGTAATGTTTCAGACATGTCCCTATTGTAGGCCATTTGTCCCACCATTATGTTCATCTTTGTCCACACATCTTGCACTGACAGGTTGTTGATTATACTGCAGGACTCTTACATACCCTTCAGCTATGCCACCATGGCGACCACTGTGATACAGTGCAGTTAACAGCAAAAATAAGTGAACATGTACAGCATGTATTATGGGTAGGTGTGTTAAATGTGTGCATGACAAATACCATGGCCATAACATGGCCAGTGTATTGGCAAACCTGAACAAAAAAACTCCATACTCACCAGCTACAGGCTGCTGCACCAGAGGTATATCAGAAGGACCAACATAGTTGTGTGAGAGATGTGATGTCAGTAGCCACACTTGTGGCATCAGTACAGGGTGGAGCAGCATTTCAGTACATCAACAGTACAAACCCACAATACTACAGATTATACACATCTGTTCATTACTACACTACAGCAACAGACTATGTTATCTGACATATGCATGAAGATACTTGACAGATGAAGATGGATGCTCCTCATCCATTGTGTGTGTGGCACCCATCTCCACAATGCTATCATCAGGTTCTTGACTTGGCTGGCGGGCAGGTGCCCCAAGGCTGGTGAGGAGCTCCTCAGCAATTGTCAGTGGGGGCTGGATGACATGACCCCCACCTGTGGCTAGCTGGTCCCTACTAACTGCAGCAGCATGATGTTGCTCCTGCTCATAACTGCAATTATGGACAAGCTCGTTCCACAGGGCAGTCCTCTCCTGCAGATAATGGGCCATACGCCCAAAGAGGGTTCTGTGGTGATGCACAAGATAGTTTATTAGTATTTCATTCTCCTGTGGAGTATAAGCAAGGAGATGCTCTCTTGACATGGTACTTGGAAGACATAAACAGGAAAAAAAAGGTCTGAGGACCTCATATTGCAAGGATATAATAGTTGTTAATTGACATCTCTCTCCCCCCATCATATCTGCAACAATAATCTGAACACACAACTCAATGGGTACAATAGGAAATATGTCCCAACAGTAGGTTTTGAAGTCTGAAAATCAGATGTATGTCATTATTTGCTGACTAAAATTCTGAGATCATCCCACTGATTTGCCAGGGGGACAGGGTAACAGGCAATTAGCCAATTATCTGGACATTTTGAAAAAAATGTGTACAGTTGAGAGGTATGATTATGCATATAGCTTACTACCACTCCCAGGATTCGAACCATGGCTGTGTCTGACAAAGATACAACAATTTAAGTTTTAGCAGAGTGTGCTGTTTGGATATTGCCATCTATCACTTTAGTGTTTTCTAAGTCTCTCTTGGTTGTACAATCTGGCCTTGTAATTACAACAGTCTTATACAGACATTCCTAGACATTTTTATTATGTAGCACAGTGTCGGTAATGGGGTGGCCACAGTGGTGCAGTGGTTAGTGTTGCCACCTCACAGCAAGAGGTTCTCTGGTTCTATCCTCGGCTGGGGTGCCTTCTGTGCAGAGTCTGCATGTCCTCCCTGTGGTTGCATGGGTTTCCCTCTGGGTGCTTCGGTTTCCTCCCACATCCCAAAGACATGCTGTAGGTGGATTGGACATTCTAAATTGGCCCTAAGTGTGAGTGCATGTGTGTGTGTGCCTTCTCTGGAAGGTTGGGTGCCGGTCTGGCAACTCGACACTGTAAAACTCTACTGCCAATCATGAGTGGACAGGTGATCCGCTGTGGCAACCCCTAACTGGGAAAAGCCAGAAGAAGAAGCACAGTGTGGGTAACAGTGGTTAATATAACATTATTATTCAGAGAATGCAACACTAAAAATGCCATACAATACCAGAGTAAACACAACCAGTCCAGGATTTAGAGCTTTATTGTCAAGGCAGTTACAGTTTTATTTAAATACAATCTATATGGGACTATTACTGTCATATTGTCTGATTTAGTCAGTACAACCCATACACAAAACAGTTTTATACTTCCAGGTGACATTCTACTACTTTTATATTTATTTGGTAAGACTACTACAAGCAGGATTGTTACTCACCAGCCTCGCGACACAGCCTTTGCAGCCTACTCACATGGGCTTCCTGATTCACAGCCTGCTCAGCTGCAGCTGTAAGGGAAATAGAGAAATATTCAGCCATACCTATCCGTCATATACACAGGCTGGACATTATTAAACAGTTACTGGTATGAGTACTTACACACTGCTGGGACATCACCCCTCTGCCTTGATTATTGGACCCATTGGTCCAAGAGCTCCCTCTTCCTCCATTTCAAGTCAGCATAGTGGTGTCTGTCCTGCTCACCAGTCCAAGGGATACCAGTGGCACTGGTGAAGTCACATGCAAGATGGTCCTAGGCTTCTGCTTTATATTGGGAGCCTTGGTACTGGCCTTGCAGCAGTCTCTCATCATGTTTTTTTACCTGAAGTTCTATCATGACCTTGGACTCCTGTATGCCCCAGTGCTGCACACAGAAGCACATTCCCTCTCCGACTTCAGCCATTCTGCCTACAGTGGGAAGCTGTATTCTCACCTGTGGGATTTAAATATGGCCTATTTCCCACTCTTTGCCATGATAGGATGGTTTTGAATATGCTGAGCTAAGCTAAGCTATGGGCAAACCTGCTTAGCTAAGGTTGGCATTGCTTAATTGGGTAGGTTCAGCACTACTTAATAATGGGCGAATCCATTTACCTGGGCTACTCATTGCTTAGCACTCATATTTACACAATGCTTACACCTGGTAAGCAGAGCTGTGTAATGCTTAGCATTGCTTATTTTTCATTTTATGGACTATCTTCTGTATGGCATTGCTTCATCATTCATTACATATTATACATTTGTTTACTGTCCTTGACATCCCCCAATGTGCTTTCATTACATTTATCCATGTGTGACTATACTGTATGGGGCACTTGTGTTTATATGGGGATTTCACAACTTTATTAAACTGACACCTCACATCTGGATGTAATGCAGTACTCCAGTTAACAAATATATGTTATTTAGTAGGCAATACTAAAACAATTGTTTATGTACTGCTTTCACATGTAAAATGTGAATTGGTTACAGTGGGGATTGAACCAGGAATAGCTGGTCGCAAAGCGTATGCACTAACCACTACACTATCGCAATACTGCTTATGTTGGATGTCTCTTGCTATTTAATGTCTTGTGCTGTTTAAGCTGGACTAAGCATAGCTAAGCAACAGGCACACCCGCGCAGCTACACTTAAACTTTATCGCATTTATAAAAAAAAAAAGTTTTGTTGTGTTATTTTATCTATACGCTACAGAATATCCCTGCTGATGCTAAACCTGTTATTTTATCAACTTTCTGCTTCGTGGGACATTTGTCCCTTTTGGCTTTGTCCACATTACTTACTCTGATGGGTTGGGAAGTGTGCACTATGTGCTTATGCTGCCTGTGTTGTCCTAATAACTATTGGGCTTGGTAGCATACCTCTCAACCTCTTAGAGCAAAATATTTGGACAAAAGCCTACAATGATGGGGGGAAAAATAGGGGCAGATTTTAAATATTGCTCTTGCAAACTTAAAAAGTTGATAGAATAATAGGTTTTATATTAGCATGAATTTTCTGACAGATGTGTGGAGTCTTAATACTCAAATGTTTTGTCATTATTTAATGACTTCAGTCCTCAGCTATTTGCCAGACAGGTACACATTTTAGGGGGAACACCATGAATATGAGTCAAACATCTGGGTATTCTGTGAAAATCTGTACAGTTGAGAGGTATTCTTGGTAGGGAAGTTTGTCCCTTTTGCCTTTGACCACTTTTGTTTTCCTGATGGGTTGGGGGTGTTACAAGTGTTCTCGCTTATTTTTAATTGCCAAAAGGCAATTCTGGAGTGCATGGGCATGTGTATTGTGAGACCTCTGCTCTCAGACACACCCCTGCATTCGTACACAGATCTGTGTCCATTTAACAGCAAAGGCAGCGCACTTTCATGAATATGCAAGGCGTGCTGTCATGCTGTACGGGAATGGTCCCTGCTGTGCAGGAATAACATATTCCTGCATGGTTGCTTGCTGAATCCCAGGGAATGAGTTACATTTAAATAAAGCTCATAGAGAGCTGAAAATGGAAATTTTATGAATAAAGCAAATATATAAAGCTAATTTAGAAAAGAAAATGGTTGCAAATCATCTTTGCTTAATGTGGTCTAGTATGAAGGCCCTAGTTGGTTTTCAAAATTCAAAAATAATAGTTGTTTTATTCTAAATTGATGGACTACAGATCTTTAATTTTGCTAATAGCCTCAATTTCTTTTTCAGTTGTTTTTGACTGTCATGATTTTAGTAATGACATAAATAATTTGAGGCAAAAGCTTTTAGATGAGAAGCATTTTGAATAAATGGAAATGATGTAGGAAAAGCCTTTCTTTCTATTAAAATAGGAAAGAGTAGTGGATCCGATAACTTCTGTGGATGATTGTTAAAAACTTGTGCTAGGGAGTTAAGCTCCATATTTCATTATATTTTTGAGAAGTCACTACAAATGCAACATGTACCTGTATTATGGAAAGACTCTGTAACAGTTCTGATATTCTGAGTTCTAAATCTAAATACCCGAAGATTTTGAATGATTTTAGACCAGTAGCCCTTACTTCAATAGTTATGAAAGTTTTTGAAAAATTGGTAAAAGTAGAGATTTTAAAGAAGGTCAGACATATATTTGATCTTATGCAGTTTGCATAAAAGACACATAGAGGTGTAGAATATGTGACAGTTACTTTACTGTGTTTGTTAAACATTTGGAAAGTGAAGGATCATATATTAGACTTTTGTCAATTTTTCATCCGCCTTTAATACTATTTAACTACATGTATTAATACATAAGTTACAAGAATAGTTTGACCTGAGTAATAACCTTATGGCTTGGATTTTGAATTTTCCAATTAATAGAACACAGAGAGTAAGGGTAAATAAAACCTTATCAGACCGGGTTTTTTCTTTGACTGGAGCACCACAAGGGTGTGTGTTATTGCTCCTTTTGTTTATTTTTGTATACAAATTCATGTAGAAGTATATATGAAAATAGTGCAATTTTGAAATATGCAGATGATACTGTTATAGTTAAACATCTCAAAAATGAAGAGGTGAGTCATGGTCCAGTTAGTTATTAAAGATTTTGTTAAGTGGTGTGGAAATTCTTATCTTCAGATAAACATTTCAAAGACCAAATATATGGTAATAGATTTTAGAAAACATGTTTCTGGCTTTGAAGGAACAATCATAAAAAATCAGATGGTAGAATGTGTGCAATCTTATATGTATCTAGGAACTGTTACTGACTCAAAGCTGAATTTTGATGAAAATTGAATAATGGTATGTAAGAAAGGACATCGGTGACTGTTCTATTTGCGAAAAATGTCACAGTTGCATATAAACAAAATATTATGGTTTTGTTTTAGTGTTCGTTCATCAAATCAATTTTGTCTTTTTCTCTAGAAGGTTGGTATGGATATTTGTCTACGAAAAATAGGAATTCATTGAATCAGATTTTAAAGTGGTCTAGCAAATTGATTGACGGACAACAAATGTGTCTTACATATTTATATTTAAAATGGTTAGAAAGAATAACCAATTCAGTTGTAAAAGCTGTGTCACCTCCATTATGTTATGAATTTCAGCTACTTCCATTAGGAAAGGAGTATATGTTTTACAAAAGGTATAAGAATAGTTTTGTTCCAGCAGCAATTACATATATAAATAAAAGAATATTACATCTTAACAGATGTTTTAAAATCTTAATGTAGCTGTAATTTCAGCACCTTGGTACTTTTTGGTTTAAACTGAGTGCAATATTGACTAAATGGAAAAATGGCAGAATGTTGAAGAATGTGCAATATATACAGGAGAATGATTTTTCTTTCTTTTTTGTATGTGTATTAAATGTTTGTTATGTTTATTGTTATGCTTTCTTTTAATTATTGTTTTTATGTAAATGATGAATGTTATGTCTGGGCCAACACTTAATCTTGTGACTGCAAAAAGAATTTACCTGCAGGTACCTACAGGTATCAGTAAAATGAACTGAATTGAATTGTACTGCATGCCTCCCCCTGATTTATCTAGGCACATGAACCATTACTTTAGTAGTCCAGACACACGCTGTATGATATTTCTTGTTTGAGAACAAAGAAACAAAATGCCAAAGGCACCAAAATACTTGATATAGTCCAAGGCACCCAGAAAGCGAATTCAGCCACTGATATAAGGATAATTCCAACTTTATTCAGCCAAAAAAAAAATTAAAAACATAAACACTCTCTTTATACAGTACATTTTAGTTAAAACCTTCATCAGATGTGGACTGCATGCAACCAAAATCCTTTTATTTCTCTAGTTCCCATCATTTCAATTAACTACAACACAATTAAAGTTTAAAGGTACAGTGAAAATTGAATGTTCAACCCTTCTTATCTAAAATAACATACTGGTACAACACATTCACCTAAAACCTATTAACAAATGTTAAAACATGTTAAAAATCATATACAGTTTCTTAAAACTTCTAAAACAATTTATAAATAGCTTAGAGTAAAAAAAACAAATCCATTCCTATTAAAACTACATATAAAATGCATGAATTGACACTAAAACATGCATTTGCGCTCCCTCTAGTGATCTTTTTATGTACTACATGTGTAAGACCTCAGTAACAGAATTCTGTATTATATCCCAGATCATTGAAACATAAAAATGTATAGCAGTCCATCTTGTTTGAAACTTATGAATAAGTTTGTATAAAAAGTATTTATATAAAAAAAAGTAGAAGAGAATTATAAAGATGTTAAAAAACAGGTTCAACCATGTACTTATAACAAAATGTATCAAAAATTAATCATAACTTAGCGGATCTACTTTTTAATAAGGGAACTATGGAGATATTTTCATTCAGTCCTGCCACGATAGTTCCCTATATTCGATCATTTCCTCCCATGGACCACCCTGCATGTCTTTCTTTACCCTTTCTAATACAAAAAATAAGTAGTGGGCTTTTTAACAAACCTGTTTGTTTTTAAACATAGCACGTGTTTCCTTTCTTGTTTGTACATCATAGCAGTGCTCACAGATACACCTCTTTAACATTCTTTCTGTCTTTCCAACATAGAATGACTGACATTCCTGGCACACTGCTAGATATATTAAACCACTAGTGTCACAATTGTGGTATTCTTTTCCATATAAACAAACATTCCTACTCTCTAGAAACAATTTTTCGTTGTTTACTATATAACTGCATTGTGTGCAATGCCCACATCTTTATGTACCTACCTTCTTCCTGTTTAATTGTTCTGGCTCACATTCTTTTTTCCAGTAAATTCTTTAAGTTATATGAATTTTTGTAAACAATTTTTAACTTATTCTTAGGAATTTTGTCCAGGTCTGTAAATCCAATAAATCTATCCCATTCTTGTTCAATAACTTTCCTAATCATACTAGCTCTCCCATTGTATTCTAAGACCAGTGCTTTTTCAAATGGCTCCACATTTACAGTCTGTACAGGACATTCTGTTTCTTCATCTAAACCCAAAGTTGGTTTGAATCTGCCTAGTCTACCTTCACACACTTCTTTTTTAGCTTGTTCAATCATCTCTTCTGGGTATGGTATGTCCTTAAACACATTTCTTTATCAAACTCCACATTACCTGAAGTCATCCTGCATGACCTTATACATTGCCCTTTCACTATATTTTTCTTATAGTGCATTGGATGGGCACTGTTAAAGTGTAAGTATGAGTTTGAAAATGTGCTTTTCCTGCATATTTTAGACTTAAACTAGTTTTCCTTCTGGATTTCCACACCAGATACTGCAGGTTGTCATAAGATACCATGTAGGTGACTTCTAAAAATGAGGTAGTACTATTCAAGTAAATAATAAAGGCAGATATTTTCTCTCTGGGGGCAAACCATAAGATACAGATGTCATCCAAAAACCTTTTGTACATGGTCCAGCAGTTCCTATATATTGAATTCAGGACCATTTTTTCTTCCCACATAGCTAAGACAGGATTTGCATATGTAGGGGCACATGCTGCCCCATTGCTACACCCTTCCTTTGGTGATAAATTTCACCTTTAATGTAAATGAAATTATACTTTAGAATTAATTCCATCAACTGTAAACATACTAGACTCTCATTGTGTGTTAACTTGTTCTCTTCAAAAATGATTTCTTCCAGTAATTTCATGCCTTCTGCATGTGGAATACTGGAAAACAAGTCAACAACATCAATAGTTAAAAATAAATGTCCTCATTGTACATGGTCTGCTTTAACCCTTTTAGAAAATCCCAGGAATCCCTAAGAATATTTTTTTCTTTTTAACCACAACCTTTTTAACTTAGTATCTACATATTTTGTTAGTGGGAGGGTTTTTGAATCCTCTGCCAATACAATAGGTCTTAGCGGGGGTTCTATACTATTCTTGTGAATCTTAGGGATTCCAAAAATGGAGGGTATCCTGGGCTTCTCCACTTTTAAAAAAATGAGGGTATTTTGGCCTATTAAACCCTCCAAATATAAGTCTTCCAAAGCCATGTCACTTCTATATACTATGTTTATTTCGTTCTTGGACACACTTGTATATCTACTTGCTTCCATGAAAATATCATTAATTTTGCATTCATATATGTGTGTCCATTATAACTGTACCCCCTCCCTTATCTGGTTTCATAACTCTCACCTTTCTGTTATTTCTAAGGTCAGACAAGACATTTTTTTATTCAAAATTCAGATGTGCTTTATATTTGACCTTGGCATAACCATTTTGAATCTCTTTCTCTACCACTTGCTCAAAATTCTTAATTTGAGGTTGTAGGGAGGTTAAAAACACTCCTTTTCTTTAATTTAGTTTGTCCATTCTGGAAGTTAGCATTGTCTTGTGGGAAAGATAAATCTAAGTTAATTTTTCTTGTAAACAGTTTTATGTCTAGTACATTTTTTGTAACATCTCCTTTTTTAAAAGGTCTGAACTTCAGTTATTTGGATAACAGACTGAAATGCTCTCCCTTCAACACTGTATTACTAAAACTGTATATACTATAACCATTTTTTGTAAACTTGAACTCATTATTTTCATCCTGTTTTATCCTGTCATCATCCTTTTCCAAGTCGGGGTGAGAGGTACC
Source organism: Protopterus annectens (assembly GCF_019279795.1). Taxonomy (NCBI): domain Eukaryota; kingdom Metazoa; phylum Chordata; order Ceratodontiformes; family Protopteridae; genus Protopterus; species Protopterus annectens. The sequence continues at coordinate 737,633,811 of NC_056745.1, read as the reverse complement.
AACTACATTCAGTACCTCCCCCTTCACCTTCCTCTCCAAAAATGTGTCTGGTAGTTTTGTTGGTATTGATTGTTCCTTTATTTTTAATTCTCTCTGACAGTCTCAAAGCTGGGTAGTCAGAGAAATCATCTAAATCATTCACTTATTCCCCCACATGTGCTCCCTCATCAGCATTTGAAACATATTGTTCATCACTTCCATTTTTCTCCCAAAACTTATTGTATGGCTTGGGGTTAGGGTAGCTCAAATTATTCTATAATCTTTAATATCTCTTTTCAGTTTTTTTTTATCTTGCTATTAACCAACTCATCATGTTTACCATCTATTTTTGGGCTAATATTATAATATTTTTCTTTTTCTGATGGTATTGTGTGAACAATGTAATTCTTAAAAAAATCATTTAACATGTCAGTTTCTTTTTGTACTTCTTCCTTAATTCTGTCATTTTCCTTAACCATTCATTTTAACATGTCAAGTCCACATCTATTAAACATTTCTGTTAGTTCTTTGTGAAACATGCTGCCAGAGATAACATTGTTTAGATATTTACATATTCTTAAACCCTTAGGAACAATGCCTTCTAATATGCATTGCCTAAGGTAAGCATTTTCATGTCCATAGTTTTGTCTTTATGCATTAACTTAGAATGTTTGGCCAGCTTACTTTTGTATGTGTCATTCATAGGAACTGGTTCAACTGCATTGTCTTTAACATTAATAGAATAGCTGACCTGTAACCTGTCCTTAATGTCAGTTTGGTTCATCACTGAAGTGGCAGGAGAAGTCTGTTTTTTTTTTACCTGGTGGTGGGGAAGGAAAATCATTTTCATTCATTTCACCCTCACAGTCATTATTTCTCACAGTCATTATTTCTCAAGGCTCCTGGTGTTCAGTGGAAGTTTGTTTCCCCAGAACGAGCATCTCCATTGTCATTCCTTTTCCAGCTAGCTCAATTACTGCAGTTTTCGCACCATTTAGAGCCTTTTGTACTCTCAGCTTCCTGGTTCCACCCCTCCCGGGCTCTGGAAACAACCGCAATCATTGATTGGCTGAGTGGAGTCAATATGTCTATCAATTGAGAACACTGACCTATCCGCTTTCTGGCTTGTCCCAGTTCCTCCTTATTCCATCTTTCCCCTTTATCAGAGCTAGACTCAGTCTCCATACCCAAAGAAACTTTAAAAACACATAAACAAAATGCCAAAGGCACCAAAAAATTCTTGAAATAGTCCAAGGCACCCAGAAAAATGAACTCAGCCACTGATATAAGGATAATTCCAACTTTATTCAGCCAAAAAAAATAAAAAACATAAATGCTCTCTTTATACAGTACATTTTCGTTAAAACCTTCATCAGATGTGGACTGCATTTAACAAAAATCATTTTATACCTCTAGTTCCCATCATTTCAATTAACTAAGACACAATTAAAGTTTAAAGGTAGAGTGAAAATTGATTATTCAAGCCTACTTATGTAAAATAACATACTGGTACAAGACATTCACCTAAAACCTATTAACAAATCTTAAAACATGTTAAAAATCATATACAGTTTCTTAAAACTTCAGAAACAATTTATAAACAGCTTAAATAGAGTAAAAAAAATAAATCCATTCCTATTAAAACTACATATAAAATGCATGAATTGACACTAAAAACATGCATTTGCGCTCCCTCTAGTAATCTTTTTAAGTACTACATGTGTAAGACCTCAGTAACAGTATTCTGCTTTAGAACCCAGATCCTTGAAACATAAAAATGTATAAAACTCCATCTTGTTTGAAACTTATAAGTTTGCATAAAAAGTATTTATATAAAAACAATACAAGAGAATTATAAAGATATTAAAAAGAACAGGTTCAACCATGTACTTATAACAGAATGTATCAAATTTAATCATAACTTAGCGGATCTAATTTTTAATAAGGGAACTATGGAGATAATATCATTCAGTCCTGGAGGCATATTGGCCTGTAACATGACCTGTCACCATAGTTCCCTATATTCGATCCTTTCCTCCCATGGACCACCCTGTATGTCTTTCTTTACCCTTTCTAATACAAAAGATAAGTAGTGGGCTTTTTCACAAACCTGTTTGTGTTTAAACAGAGCATTAGTTTCCTTTCTTGTTTGTACATCATAGCAGTGCTCACAGATACGCCTCTTTAACTTTCTTTCTGTTTTTCAGACATAAAATGACTGGCATTCCTGGCACATTGCTAGATATATTAAACCACTAGTGTCACAATTGTGGTATTCTTTTCCATATAACCAAACATTCCTACTCTCTTGAAACAATTTTTCTTGGTTTACTATATAACTGCACTGTGTGCAATGCCCACATCTATATGTACCTACCTTCTTCCTGTTTAATTGTTCTGGCTCACGTTCTTTTTCCAGTAAATTCTTTAAGTTATATCAATTTTTGTAAACAATCTTTAACTTATTCTTAGGAATTTTGTCCAGGTCTGTAAATCCAATAAATCTATCCTATTCTTGTTCAATAACTTTCCTAATCATACAAGCATTCCCATTGTATTCTAAGACCAGTGCTTTTTCAAATGGCTCCACATTTACAGTCTGTACAGGACATTCTGTTTCTTCATCTAAACCCAAAATCATTTTGAATCTGCCTAGCCTACCTTCACACACCTTTTTTTAGCTTGTTTAATCATCCCTTCTGGGTATGATGAATCCTTAAACAACCTCTCCAGAAAACACATTTCTTTATCAAACTCCACATTACCTGAAGTCATCCTGCATGACCTTATACATTGCCCTTTCACTATATTTTTCTTATAGTGCATAGGATGGGCACTGTTAAAGTGTAAGTATGAGTTTGAAAATGTGCTTTTCCTAGATATTTTAGACTTAAACTTATTGTTTTCTTTCCAGGTTTCCACACCAAATACTGCAGGTTGTCATACGATAGATTGTAGGTGACTTCTAAAATGAGGTAGTACTATTCAAGTAAATAATAAAGTCAGATATTTTCTCTCTGGGGGCAACCCATAAGATACAGATGTCATCCAAAAACCTTTTGTACATGGTCCAGCAGTTCTTATATATTGAATTCAGGACCATTTTTTCTTCCCACATAGCTAAGACAAGATTTGAATATGTAGGAGCACATGCTGCCCCATTGCTACTCCCTTCGTTTGGTGATAAATTTCACCTTTAAAGTATATGAACTTATACTTTAGAATTCATTCCATTCTTTGTAAACGTACTAGACTCTCATTGTGTGTTAACTCGTTCTCTTCAAAAAAGATTTCTTCCAGTAATTTCATGCCTTCTGCATGTGGAATACTAGAAAACAAGTCAACAACATCAATAGTTAAAAAAGAAATGTCGTCATTGTACATGGTCTGCTTTAACACTCTCAGAAAATCCCAGGAATCTCTAAGAATATATTTTCTTTTTAACCACGACCTTTTTAACTTAGTATCTACATATTTTGCTAGTGGGAGGGTTTTTGAACCCTCTGCAGATACAATAGGTCTTAGCAGGGGTTCTCTTGGGAATCTTAGGGATTCCAAAAATGGAGGGTATCCTGGGCTTCTCCACTTTTAAAAAAATTAGGGTATTTTGGTCTATTAAACCCTCCAAATGTAAGTCTTCCAAAGCCATGTCAATTTTTCTATACGCTATGTTTATTTCGTTCTTGGACACACTTGTATATCTACTTGTATCCATCAAAATATCATTAATTTTGCTTTCATATATAAGTGGGTCCATTATAACTGTACCCCCTCCCTTATCTGGTTTCATAACTCTCACCTTTCTGTTATTCCTAAGGTCAGACAAGACATTTTTTTCTTCAAAATTCAGATGTGCTTTATATTTGACCTTGGCATAACCTTTTCAAATCTCTTTCTCTACCACTTGCTCAAAATTCTTAATTTGAGGGTGTAGGGGGTTTAAAAACACTCCTTTTCTTTAATTTAGTGTGTCCATTCTGGAAGTTAGCATTGTTTTGTGGGAAATATAAACCTAAGTTAATTTTTCTTGTAAAAATTTTTATGTTTAGTACGGTTTTTGTAACATCTCCTTTTTTAAAAGGTATGAACTGCAGTCCTTTGGATAACAGACTGAAATGCTCTCCCTTCAACACTGTATCACTAAAACTGTATATACTATAACCCTTTTTTGTAAACCTGAACTCATTATTTTCATCCTGTTTTATCCTGTCATCATCCTTTTCCAAGTCGGGGTGAGGGGTACCAACTACATTCAGTACCTCCCCCTCCTCTCCAAAAATGTGTCTGGTAGTTTTGTTGATATTGATTGTTCCCTTTATTTTTAATTCTTTCTGACAGTCTCAAAGCTGGCTAGTCAGAGAAATCATCTAAATCATTCACTTGTTCCCCCACATGTGCTCCCTCATCAGCATTTAAAATACATTGTTCATCACTTCCATTTTTCTCCCAAAACTTATTGTATGTTTTGGGGTAAGGGTAGCTCAAATTATTTTTATAATCTTTAATATCTCTTTCCTGTTTTTTTATCTTTCTATTAACCAACTCATCACATTTATCATCTATTTCTGACCTAATATAATATTTTTCTTCTGATGGTATCATATGAACAAGATCAATCTTAATAAATTCATTTAGAATTTCAGTTTCTTTCTGTAGTTTTTCCTTAATTCTGTCATTTTCCTTAACCATTAATTTTAACATTGAGTATATAAAAAATAATGAATATCGGCTGCTTAGGTGCCAATAAGTAAATGTAGATAGTCAGAGGAATATATGGCAGAAAATAGTAACTGAAGCGCGCCAAATTCAATAGGCGCTGGTTACGTGGTCAAAGTATATATGAAATACGTAAGACTCTTCGTTACTGGCTCGATTTAAATTTCCGTATGAAAGCCAACAGAATTCATATAGTCAAAGTTCTCTAAACATACTAGACTCTGTTTCAATCCGGCAATATTCACTTCACCAACGATTGATGTCCAACAATATATATTCCAGTGTAAACAAGAACAAGCACGATATTGTATAAAAGCGTGAGTTTATTGTAAAACAAACATACGGTTAGCGCTTTCACACGTAGGCTTCATCAGGCCATAAATAATTAAAAAAATAATCACTTATATACTTTAATTAGTACTGACATCACTTCCTCTTAGTGATTAATTAAAAATATAAAAAAATCTAATATATTTATTAAAACAAAATTATGTTATGCTAAAAGCAGCACAAAGCCATGCTGTCTCTAGTGACATTTTCTATAGAGACAAATTGTATTTTCATCTTTAAGCCAATAGTATACGTACTCGCTTTACTTAGAACATTGTTTGATTTTTTTAAATGCTATTCTTATATATTCCATTATGTAACAAGTGGTATGGGAATAAAACATGGGCTTTGTGCTGCTTTTAGCGATATTTCCTATTGAGATTAAATGTATTTTTATTCTGAAGTTGATAGCATATATAGTTGCTTCATTTATAATATCATTTGATTTTTATGTCATTATTATATGTAGTATAATGTAATAAGCATCCAAACAGTAGAAATACATAATTTTGTTTTAATAAATATATTATATTTTTTATATTTTTAATTAATCACTAAGAGGAAGTGATGTCAGTACTAATTAAAGTATATAAGTGATTCATTTTTTAATTATTTATGGCCTGATGAAGCCTACGGGTGAAAGCGCTAGCCGTATGTTTGTTTTACAATAAACTCACGCTTTTATACAATATCGTGCTTGTTCTTGTTTACACTGGAATATATATTGTTGGACATCAATCGTTGGTGAAGTGAATACTGCCGGATTGAAACAGAGTGAAGTATGTTTAGAGAACTTTGACTATATGAATTCTGTTGGCTTTTATATGGAAATTTAAATCGAGCCAGTAACGAAGAGTCTTACGTATTTCATATATACTTTGACCACGTAACCAGCACCTTTTGAATTTGGCGCGCTTCAGTTACTATTTTCTGCTGTATATTCCTCTGACTATCTACATTAATTTTAACATGTCAAGTCCACATCTATTAAAAATTTCTATTAGTTCCTTGTGAAACATGCTGCCAGAGATAACATTGTTTGGATATTTACATATTCTTAAACCCTTAGGAACAATACCTTCTAATATGCATTGCCTAAGGTAAGCATTTTCTATGTCCAAAGTTTTGTATTTTTGCATTAACTTAGAAAGTTTGGCCAGCTTACTTTTGTATGTGTCATTCATAGGAACTGGTTCAACTGCATTGTCTTTAAAATTAATAGAATAGCTGACCTGTAACTAGTCCTTAATGTCAGTTTGCAACAACACCTCCAACACTTCCAACTCCACAAACTCTAAAACTGCAACAGGATTCGAAATGTTATAATGTAGAAAAAAGAAAACATGTAGTAAACAAAATAATTAATTCTAGCACCACGGTGAAACCACTTTCATGGAATAAAAAAGTTACAAGAAAACACTCCTTATGTAACACACATCTTTAATTACATCTCATTAATTAATTAATCAACTATTAAAGCAAACATTTCCAATTCAATTCATTATTCATACCTTTAGGTATCAATGTATTATATTTTAAAATGTAAATAATTTCCTTATACAATAATTTCTGTTTCAATAATTCATCTGTACCATCCATGTATTCAGTTTGTTCTAAAATTGTACGTTGTAATAAGTCAGCATTACTTTCATGAAATGTTTTAAAGTGCACAGCAATCATTTTATCCTCCCTATAATATTTTATGTCCCTTAAGTGTTCCATAAACCTTATCTGGAACTCTCTTTTTGTTTCACCTATAAAATGTAGGTGACAGGGACATTTCAAAGCATATATAACTCCCTTGCTCTTACAAGATAATGTACTTCTAGGTTCAAATCTTACACCATTCATTTTATGAAAAGTAGTTACTATGTGGGTGCATATATTGCGCTTACCACATTTCAATATTCCCTTTATAGATGGAACTCTCACTAATCTTAAAGCTGGCATGATAAACATGCCATGAACCACCATATCTCTAATATTTTTCCCCCTAGTGTAAGAAAAAGAAGGCTTATATGGAAAAATGCTGGCTAGGAATTTATCCTGCAATAAATACTTCCAATAGTGTTCCATTACTTCTTTAATTTCCTCACTTTTAATATTATAACCTATTACAAAATATATAGGATCTACCCTTTTGTTCTCTCCTTTATTAGTCCTGGTCGAGAAAGTTTGTCTTGTACTCCCCTTTCTTTCATAACCCTATTAAGGGCTTCCTGTACATCATTCATGTTATACCCCCTTGCAATGAGCATCTTAACTGCCTCATTCATCTCTTGTGTCAGCACAGTTTTATCATTACACAACCTGGAAATACGTAACATCTCACCATAAGGCAAAGCTTTTAAAATAGGAGTTGGATGGCAACTTGTGGCCCAAAGATATTGACTTCCATCTACAAACTTCCTATGGATATTTGTAACAATATTCCCATTACTACTTCCTTCTAGTGTGAGATCTAAATATACCACTTTGTTACCCTTCTGTACACCATCAAAGGCCAAACCAAATGGATTTTTATGTAAATCCTTCACAAAATTCTCTGCTTCTTCCCAACCATTCTCACACACAAAAAACAAATCATCTATATAACAAAAATAAAATTTCACATATTTCTTCATAAAATCTAACTTAAAAAAGAAATTTCAAAAAAAGCGATAAAAAGATTTGCGTACATGGGGCAAAAGCTGCCCCCATCACTGTACCCTGTTTCTGTCTATATAAAACATTATCAAAATAAAAATAATTATTTTTTAAACAAAAATCTACCAAATCAGAAACAAAATAAGTAAAGGGGCTATTCCCCATGAAATATTTGATGGCCTTAATTCCATCCTCATGTTTGATACCGGCATATAGGCTTTTAACATCTAATACCAGCCAATATTTATTTTTATTCCACGTAATAGAAGAGATTTTAGCCAAAAAATCAAAACTATCTTGTACATAGGCTGACAATTTTCGTGCATAAGGCATCAAGATTTTATGTAATACAAAACTAATGTTATGTAAAAAATATTTACATGCAGAAATTATTGGTTTATCAGGGGGGTTCTCTAGCCTTTTGTGAATCTTTGGCAAACAGAAAAAAACAGCTCTCTCACTGTTCCTATTAAACAGTTTTTCCTCTACATCCTTCTCTGTAAAATAACCAAGTCTAACACTTCTATCCAGCATTTTTTCATATTTAAGTATTGCTTGTTCATATTCCTTTCTTTCACATTTCACATAAACTTCAGTATTTTCCAGATGTTCCATACACATGCCATAATATTGCAAAGCATTCATAATTACTATTTGTTACCCTTATCCGAGGGTTTTATTACTAAGTCATTCCTGTTACACAACAATTTTAATGCCTGCCATTCTTTTAAAGTCAAATTGTAATTTATACTACTTTCTATTACTTCTTTACAAATATTATCACCATCAAAATTAATCATAGAGCTAAAGTGAGATACATGTATATTATCAAAAGGGGGACTGAATTTTCTTGATGATGGAATATTGGATACATCTATTTTGCAATATGCATTTAAACTTTCTCCATCGCTTAGGTTCATAGGTTCATAGGTTCATAGGTTCATAGGTTTATACTAGGCTATCTGCCCAAGGGCATTTATAAGCCTAGCCCATAGTTATTTGGCTTTCGCCACCCCTTTAGTTTGAATAAAACTATGCCTATTATTTTGCTGTGCCTCTGTCAAGCAGTGACACTGAAGTAATCCCTGGGGTATATCTGCGATCCCCCATCCATTGGTCAAGATTCCTCTTGAACAAGGCCAGCGAGGTGCTCTGCCTCACATGTACCGGGATTTTGTTCCACAGCATAGGGAGTCTCTGGGTGATGAATCTGTCCCTCCAGCATGTTCTATTAATAACTGTGTCAAGGTTTAAGTCTCCCGCCCTTGTGGTTCTGAGGGATCTGGATTTTTTGAGGTGAAGCATATTCATCAAATCAGGGTTTGACATGGCCTTATATGTCAGGCACAGGTCACCTCTGAGCAAGCAGTATGAGACTGAATAGAGCTGGAGTTCTTTCAGTCGGGCAGCATAAGACATATTTTTGAGACCCTTTATCCTTTTGGTGAGGAACTTTTGGGGCCTTTCCAGCTGCTGCAGGTGTCTGGTCAGATACATTCCGAATGGGGCATTGTACTCAATCATATGTCTAATGAGTGATGAGTACAGGGGGGCGATGACCTCCCTTGATCTAGATGTGAATCCCTTCATGATCAGGTGGGCAATGTAGAAGGTTTTCCTAACTACTTTAGCAACATGAGTGTCAAACGAAAGGCTACTGTCAACCTGGGTCCCCAGATCCCTGATGACTTCTTCTGTGCTCAGTGGATTGCCACCTATATGGTAGCTAGGGGTAACCTTGTTTTTCCTGAAGGGTATGACTATGCATTTCTTGGCATTTAACTTTAGGCCATGGTTCTGGCACCAGTTATCTGTTTCTGTGAGGCCCTTCTGAAGGATATCTGTGTCAGATGTGTTTTCGACTATGGCGCCCAGTTTGCAGTCATCTGCAAACTTTGTCAGCCATAACCCTCCTGTGTTTGCTTGTACTTCAGAAAAGTAGATGCCGAACAAGAGTGGACCCAGGACTGAGCCCTGTGGGACACCACTTGTGACAGGCTTTGAGTCTGACATGGCTCCAGCAACTCTGACCCTGTGGGTTCTGTCACTTAGCCAGTTTGCAACCCATCTTGTGATGTATGGGTTTACATTCAAGCTGATGAGTTTTTTGATGATACCTGAGTGGGGTATTGTGTCGAAGGCCTTTGCCAGGTCAAGGTAGGCTGTATGGACTGCCTTTCCCTCATCAATGGCCTTGGTGACTGTCTCGAAAAAGTCAACCAAGTTTAAACGGCATGATCTGCCTTTGACAAAGCCAAACTGGGTTGGATCCAAAGTCTGCAAGTTCCCTATGTCTTTATTTATGAGTTCCATTATGATCCTCTCCATGGCTTTGCAGATAAGGCTTGTCAAGCTAATGGGATGGTAATTTCCAGGGTCGGTGGAGGCACCGCCCTTGTGAAGTGGGACCACAGTCGCCGTCGCCACTCCTTGGAGTACGTATCCTGAGGTGAGGCTAAGATTAAACAGCTGTCCTAACTGCGGGTTTAATTCCTCATTGAGTTCATGGAGCACACAGCCGGGGACACCATCCGGTCCCATGGATACTGTGTTTTTGCTTTGGAGAGAGCAGTTCTCACCTGGGCGTTGGAGATGTTTGGGGGCTACAATCCTCTGGTATAGATATCTCTCCTTTTGGGGAGGGGGAGAAGTTTGCACTGAACCTGTCAGCCAGTATGTTGGCAATGTGTGTAGGTTCAGTAATCTTCACATCATTTTGAACTAATTCTGAGCATATCTGGGAGTTTCCTCCTAGGTTTCTAACATAGCTAAAGAAGGCCTTATGATTGTCTTTTGAATCCTTGGCGATTTTTCTCTCAAAATTTGCCTTGGATGATTTTATGAGAGCTCTTAGTTTTTACTTATAATGATCAAAGGTGTCTTACCTTTCAAGGATTTTGCTCTATCTTGTAGTAGCTTCCTCCTTTTGTTGTAGAGCTTGTTTATGGCTGGGTCCACCAGACTGACGCTTGCCTTTGGTACAAAGAGTCTTAGTTTTGTTTGGGATTGCCTGATCCATGCAGTCCTGTAGGTGCTGGTAGAAGGCATTTGTAAGTGATTCAGCGGTTTGAGTAATGTTTACCACTGGCTCAGGGGCCTTAAAGGAGACCACACTAGTTTTAGAAGTGTGAAGTTGGCTTTTGAGAAGTTTTTCACTGTGGTCTTTTTGTTTCAGGTGGGGCGGGATGAGGACCTCCAGCGAGATTAGTTTATGATCTGATCTCACCAGTGAGGGGTATACTTCCGGTGTTGAACATTGTGATCCCATGTTCGTGATGATGAGATCAAGTATGTTTTCTCCTCTTGTGGGGATGGTGACTAGTTGTTCCATGGCATTTGAGTTTATGAACTCCAGGAACCTTTGGGCTAGAGTGTTTGGGCTTGAGTAGTGTTCCCAGTCTATATTAGGGTAGTTGAAGTCACCTAGTATGATGGTGTTTGGAGATACATTTATCACCTCCATTGTTTTCAGGAAGGCCATGTGAGGTTCCTGAGTTTGAGAGGGTGGCCTGTAACATGCTACAAATTGCAGAGCAGTCTTGCCTATGGTTAATTGCACCTGGATGGTCTCCGATGCATCGTGCGTTGCCACCAACCTTGAGGTGTGGGTGTCGTTTATGAATATGGACACCCCCCCTCCTTTCTTGATGTTGTCCGGATTTTGGGGCGGAACGCATGATATGAGGTGAAACCTGCTAGTGCTGGGGTGCTCTCAGGAGCCTTGAACCAGGTTTCTGTCACAGCACAGACATCGATGTTCTCCATACTGAGAAGGGCCTCGAGTGCGTGCATCTTGAGATTGAGACTTCTGGCATTGAGCAGCATTACCCTTAGTTTTTACTTTTTGTGTTCTAGGGTGGTAGGTTTAGAATTTGAGCCTTGCCTAAAAAGGCACTATGGGGTGGCAAGAGTCTTTGCCAATATCCAGAAGCCTAGGGTGACAGGTGCAAGCCGTCCCTTGCAGCGTGGCTTGTCCAGCATGTCATCCCAGGCAGACAGACATTGGATCCCCTTTGAATGACACCAGAATTTAAGCCAATTATTAAAGCTGATCATCTTATCACTGTATTGTGGCATCATTCTAGGTGAAGGTAGGATACTGCTCAAGGTCAGGGTCATACCTGCCTGGGCTACATAATCAGAGAGCTCCTCAATGTCTCTTTTCATGTAGTCCAAGGAGGTACGTCTCAGGTTGTTGACACCAGCGTGGACAATGACTGAGTCGTACTTGTACCTGCTGTTGAGAGACCTGAGTGCTTGTGTTATGTGGTGGATTCTAGCGCCCGACAGGCAGCTTACTGTGACCTTCTCCTTACTCAGTCTGGTGAGCGGGACGTCAGTGTGTCTGACTATGGAGTCACCTATGACAAGTATGTTTGGTGTTGCATTTGGCCTTAAGGGCAGTGACTGCTTTGCACACTGATTTTGTTTATGTGTTGTTTGTGTGGTGTATTGAGTTTGCAGTTGCTTGGGTGTCTGCTTTGGAGGCCTCTGCTGTTTAGGTAAATTTTTACTCAGAGCCTCCGAGTATGTCTTAGTGTGTTTATGTGTTTGATTCAGTGGTGTGGTTGAGTTATGTGAGACTGGTATTGTGGTGTGTGTAGTTGCCTTCTCCTCCTGCCTGGTCTTGCCAGTCCTGAGTTGAGAGAGCTCAGCCTCCAGTCTGGCTAAATAGCTGCATCTCTCACAAGTGTTAGTGTTACATGGGAGGAGGAGATGGTTGTCCGTGTACATGAGGCAATTGTAACATTGTCTCAGAATTCCCATATTCACCAAATGGGCAGGAGAGGACGCCAGCATCTGACCCTTCGACATGCTAGAAAGAATTATGAGTTGGTATGAGACAGAAAAGTAGTGGGCTTAGCAGGGAAGTGGGCACTCCTGGGGGTGTTGCTAGTGAGAGATTTGTATAATATAGGAGTGCTTGACCTGCAAAGAGAATGCTTATAAGACAAGGGATATGCTTATAAGACAAGTGCTGAGCTTTTTGATAAGAAAAAGCTATTTGGAACAAGTGCTGCACTTTTTAGCGTAGGTGTAAACTGTTTAGGTTCCTAACAGAGCAGTTCTAAGGGAAAAATTGAAGAACAGACTTTCTGGAGCCAGAAAGAGTTTAACCTTGTTTAACCGGGCTGCCCGATGCTGCTCTAGTGGCAACTCCGCTAAATCGCTAAAATGCGTTAAAGCGTGCTTGATAGCAGGGGCTGGAAAGAAGCAGGAATAGACCCAAAAGGGAAAATAAAACTACAGTTTCAAGTCAGTAACCACCTCTACGGGGGCAGGGAAGCTGCTCAATGTTAGTCACTGCCACTGATGAACAGAGAGACCCTCCTTCAGCCCAAGCAAAATGGCCTCACAGAAACTTTCAAACAGTTCAGGAACAGCAAGCCTGTAACTGAACTTTTTAACTCTCAGAAAAGTGGGAAAAAGCAAGATTTTTTTTTTGTTTTGTTTTTTACAGAGATAGCAGAGGTTCACAAGTAATATCAAGTTATAACAGTGCAGTAAATGACCCCACACAAGAGTGCTAGGTCAAGGACAGAAAATATGCAAGTTTTAAGGAAAACAGGGTTTAAAATTAAGTGCAAACAGGAAATTCAGCAAACAGCTTTTGGTTGTGCTCTAAATACAGCTACTAATACAGAAATCAAGTTTAACAAGCCAGAAAATGCTCAAGCTAGTCAGCTATGCAGAAAAACTTAGCAAATAAACAGAGAAAAAATACTTAAAATCTCAAAAGTGGCTCCCTTCTTCTCTCAGCATTTTTTCCTCTTAGAGGGTGCTTCACCAACAGCCAACAAGCCTGAAAAGATGCTCAATCCACGAGGCAACTAGGTTTTAAGAGAGGAAGATGAAGGAGTTATGGAAATGACCCCTAGTGGCCAATAAAACTACAGTTTCAAGTCAGTAACCACCTCTACGGGGGCAGGGAAGCTGCTCAATGTTAGTCACTGCCACTGATGAACAGAGAGACCCTCCTTCAGCCCAAGCAAAAATGGCCTCACAGAAACTTTCAAACAGTTCAGGAACAGCAAGCCTGTAACTGAACTTTTTTAACTCTCAGAAAAGTGGGAAAAAAGCAAGATTTTTTTTTTTTTGTTTTGTTTTTTACAGAGATAGCAGAGGTTCACAAGTAATATCAAGTTATAACAGTGCAGTAAATGACCCCACACAAGAGTGCTAGGTCAAGGACAGAAAATATGCAAGTTTTAAAATTAAACGATTTAAAATTAAGTGCAAACAGGAAATTCAGCAAACAGCTTTTGGTTGTGCTCTAAATACAACTACTAATACAGAAATCAAGTTTAACAAGCCAGAAAATGCTCAAGCTAGTCAGCTATGCAGAAAAACTTAGCAAATAAACAGAGAAAAAATACTTAAAATCTCAAAGTGGCTCCCTTCTTCTCTCAGCATTTTTCCTCTTGGAGGGTGCTTCACCAACAGCCAACAAGCCTGAAAAGATGCTCAAACCACGAGGCAACTAGGTTTTAAGAGAGGAAGATGAAGGAGTTATGGAAATGACCCCTAGTGGCCAATAAAACTACAGTTTCAAGTCAGTAACCACCTGACCCGGGGGGGCAGGGAAGCTGCTCAATGTTAGTCACTGCCACTGATGAACAGAGAGACCCTCCTTCAGCCCAAGCAAAATGGCCTCACAGAAACTTTCAAACAGTTCAGGAACAGCAAGCCTGTAACTGAACTTTTTAACTCTCAGAAAAGTGGGAAAAAGCAAGATTTTTTTTTGTTTTGTTTTTACAGAGATAGCAGAGGTTCACAAGTAATATCAAGTTATAACAGTGCAGTAAATGACCCCACACAAGAGTGCTAGGTCAAGGACAGAAAATATGCAAGTTTTAAGAAAAAAACGATTTAAAATTAAGTGCAAACAGGAAATTCAGCAAACAGCTTTTGGTTGTGCTCTAAATACAGCTACTAATACAGAAATCAAGTTTAACAAGCCAGAAAATGCTCAAGCTAGTCAGCTATGCAGAAAAACTTAGCAAATAAACAGAGAAAAAATACTTAAAATCTCAAAAGTGGCTCCCTTCTTCTCTCAGCGTTTTTTCCTCTTGGAGGGTGCTTCACCAACAGCCAACAAGCCTGAAAAGACGCTCAAACCATGAGGCAACTAGGTTTTAAGAGAGGAAGATGAAGGAGTTATGGAAATTACCCCTAGTGGCCAATAAAACTACAGTTTCAAGTCAGTAACCACCTCTACGGGGGGCAGGGAAGCTGCTCAATGTTAGTCACTGCCACTGATGAACAGAGAGACCCTCCTTCAGCCCAAGCAAAATGGCCTCACAGAAACTTTCAAACAGTTCAGGAACAGCAAGCCTGTAACTGAACTTTTTTAACTCTCAGAAAAGTGGGAAAAAAGCAAGATTTTTTTTTGTTTTTGTTTTTTACAGAGATAGCAGAGGTTCACAAGTAATATCAAGTTATAACAGTGCAGTAAATGACCCCACACAAGAGTGCTAGGTCAAGGACAGAAAATATGCAAGTTTTAAGAAAAAACGATTTAAAATTAAGTGCAAACAGGAAATTCAGCAAACAGCTTTTGGTTGTGCTCTAAATACAGCTACTAATACAGAAATCAAGTTTAACAAGCCAAAAAATGCTCAAGCTAGTCAGCTATGCAGAAAAACTTAGCAAATAAACAGAGAAAAAATACTTAAAATCTCAAAAGTGGCTCCCTTCTTCTCTCAGCGTTTTTTCCTCTTGGAGGGTGCTTCACCAACAGCCAACAAGCCTGAAAAGACGCCCAAACCACGAGGCAACTAGGTTTTAAGAGAGGAAGATGAAGGAGTTATGGAAATGACCCCTAGTGGCCAATAAAACTACAGTTTCAAGTCAGTAACCACCTCTACGGGGTCCAGGGAAGCTGCTCAATGTTAGTCACTGCCACTGATCAACAGAGAGACTTACATTAGGAGAAAACTCATTACCATCCTCATAGCATGAATAAAAACTTGTATCAGAATCACTATTAGGCAATGCATTTTTATCAGCTGTAACAAACTTACCTAACCACATGGAAAATGGTATCTTAAATGTAATTTATGTATAAATCTAAACATTTCCTGTTTTACAACATGGCTTCTTGGTATTACTGTTGGTACGGACTTTAAACCAAGGTATAACACAGCTATTTGATCATCTAGCAGTTCACACTGAGGGAAATTTAATACTATGTTTGATTCAGAACATACCTTAATGTCTGAATCTTTTATTATGATATTGTCCTGTACCTTGTCCCTGTTTAAAGTCCATTCTTTGTCCCCCATCTGCACTGTATTGATTAAAACCTGCTGTTGATATTGCTGCTGCTGCTGGTGCTGTTCCCCCTGGCCATGAAAAGTCTGCCGATACTCATCAGGTCTTTGAGGATGAGGTAGATTTGGAAAATCTTCATTGTCATCGGTACTGTAGTGGCTGGTGCCCTCAGAAGACACAAATGAAGTTGAGGCCATTTTTTCAAACCTTATGCGCTGATGTTGTTGCTTTCTCGGCTTCCTACTGGTCTGTAGTAAAAAAACGCGCCCAGCTTCATAATCACTGATGTCCCTAAATAACTTGGTCTTCTTATAATCAATTATATCCACCTCTAACGAAAACAGTTTTTTATTAATTTTTTCCACCGTTAGTACTACTTTGTGCCCCCAGTGAACAAATTAAAGTTTGAGATAATACAGTCAATTCTTGTTTTAAATTCCTGTGTTTTGCTTGGTCCCTCTCCAATAGTATGTGCAACCATTCAATTACACACTTATGGGGGGCTTTAAACCATCGTTCTTGAAACTGTTGTTCTACTAGGCAGTCTAAATTGAATGGTGTACTGGGATTTTTAGCAAAGTGAAGGCCCCTAGGGGTAATGTCCAAATCTATATAACGTTGTAAGCCCAATATATTCAAATAAGTTCTTGTCTCTTTTTCAAGCAATTTTTCAAACTTCTCCCAAATTTCCCTTTTATCAGAGAGCATCGCATTCAACATATGCCCTACTGAATTAAAGAGATCAGTCACTCTTTTGGCTCTTTCATTAACCACCATTTCAAAAACTGGACCATTACCTTGACTTCCTTGTTGGCCTTCCAAAACTTGCCCAGTACTATGTGTGGAACTATTCAAATAATGTTCCATAGTCCTTTGTGAGCCCATTTGGGAGCCAAAGCCCCCAGTTGCACCTAGAGTAGATAAAGCATCTTCACGGAATGGTCGACGGACATCCACATTTGGATCCAAAGACATCATGGATAAATTGCAACACCTCCAATACTTCCAACTCCATAAACTCCAAAACTACAACAGGATTCCAAATGTTATAATGTAGAAAAAATATGTCAGTTTGCTTCATCACTGAAGCTGCAGGAGAAGTCTTTTTTTATACCTGGTGGTGGGGTAGGAAGAGCATTTTCATTCATTTCAACTTCACAGTCATTATTTCTGAAGGCTTCTGGTGTTAAATGGAAGTTTGTTTCCCCAGAACGAGCATCTCCATTCTCATTCCTTTTCCAGCTAGCTCCATTACTGCAGTTTTTGCGCCGTTTAGAGCCTTTTGTACTCTCAACTTCCTGGTTCCGCCCCTCCCAGGCTCTGGAAACCACCTCAATCATTGATTGGCTGAGCGGAATCAATAGGTCTATTAATTGAGATAACTGACCTATCACCTTTCTGGCTTGTCACAGTTCCTCCTTATTCCCTCTTTCCTCTTTATCAGAGCTAGAAGCAGTCTCCATAGCCAAACAAAATTTAAAAACACAGAAACAAAATGCCAAAGGCACCAATAAAAACTTGAAATAGTCCAAGGCAACCAGAAACCGAACTCAGCCACTGATATAAGGAAAATTTCAACTTTATTCAGTCAAAAAAACAAAAAAAACATAAACATAAAACATAAAAAACATAAACGCTCTCTTTATACCATATGTTTTCGATAAAACAGACCTTCATCAGATGTGGACTTGCATGTAACCAAAATACTTTTATACCTCTAGTTCCCATCATTTCAATCAACTAAGACACAATTTGATAGCAAGTTGATAGCAATCTCTCATTTGACAACCATATGTAGGGGTCCATGCAGCCCCCATTGCTACTGCCTTCGTTTGGTGATAAATTTCACCTTTAAAGTATATGAAATGATACTTTAGAATTAATTCCATCAACTGTAAACATACTAGACTCTCATTGTGTGTTAACTCAATCTCTTCAAAAATGATTTCTTCCAGTAATTTCATGCCTTCTGCATGTGGAATACTGGAAAACAAGCCAACAACATCAATAGTTAAAAAAGAAATGTCCTCATTGTACATGGTCTGCTTTAACCCTCTCAGAAAATCCCAGGAATCCCTAAGAATATATATTTTTTTAACCACAACCTTTTTAACTTAGTATCTACATATTTTGCTAGTGGGAGAGTTTTTGAACCCTCTGCAGATACAACAGGTCTTAGCAGGGGTTCCATACTTGTTTGTTTGTGTCTTTTGGCTTTTCCCGGTTAGGCATTGCCACAGCGGAACTGCGGTCTGCTAATGATTGGTAGTGGATTTTTACGTACCGGGTTACCAGCCCTGATGCACAACCTTCAACGAAGGCATGCCACATTCACGTATGCCTCCACACAGAAGACGCTCTAGCTGAGAATCGAATGGGACAACATACTATTCTTGTGAATCTTAGGGATTCCAAAAATGGAGGCTATCCTGGGCTTCTCCACTTTTAAAAAATTGAGGGTATTTTGGTCTGTTAAACCCTCCAATTGTAAGTCTTCCAAAGCCATGTCAATTCTTCTATACATTATGTTTATTTCATTCTTGGATACACTTGTATATCTACTTGTATCCATCAAAATATCATTCATTTTGCTTTCATATATACGTTTGTCCATTATAACTGTACCCCCTCCCTTATCTGGTTTCATAACTCTCACCTTTCTGTTATTCCTAAGGTCAGACAAGACATTTTTTTCTTCAAAATTCAGATGTGCTTTATATTTCACCTTGGCATAACCTTTTCAAATCTCTTTCTCTACCACTTGTTCAAAATTCTTAATTTGGGGGTGTAGGGGTGGTTAAAAACACTCCTTTTCTTTAATTTAGTTTTTCCATTCTGGAAGCTAGCATTGTCTTGTGGGAAATATAAACCTAAGTTAAGTTTTCTTGTAAACATTTTTACGTCTAGTACGGCTTTTGTAACATCTCCTTTTTTAAAAGGTATGAACTTCAGTGCTTTGCGTAACAGACTGAAATGCTCTCCCTTCAACACTGTATCACTAAAACTGTATATACTATAACCATTTTTTGTAAACCTGAACTCATTGTTTTCATTCTGTTTTATCGTGTCGTCATCCTTTTCCAGCAATAAATATTTACATACTGGATTGGTCGAGGCCTGGGTTAACAACGACTGCCACCAGTACTGTTAGCCAACAGGGTGCTGGCAGAAATTGGGCTACTGTTGGCTGAAAGAGAAGAGGTGGAAGGCATGGCCAAAGTTAGGAAGAGAGGAGAAAGGCTAGGACTGTGGCAGTGAGGGTCGGAACTTTGAATGTTGGCAGTATGACTGGTGCAGGGAGAGAGCTAGCCGATATGATGGACAGAAGGAAGGTTGGTATATTGTGTGTGCAAGAGACCAGATTGAAGGGGAGTAAGGCTAGGTGTATCGGAGGTGGGTTCAGATTGTTTTATCATGGTGTGGATGGGAGGAGAAATGGCATAGGAGTTATCCTGAGGGAACAGTATGCTAGCGTTTTGGAGGTGAAAAGAGTGTCGGATAGAGTGATGTTTATGAAGCTGGAAATTGATGGTGTAATGATAAATGTTGTTAGTGCATATGCTCCATAAGTTGGATGCGTGATGGATGAGAAAGAAAAATTTTGGAGTGAGTTGGATGAAGTGGTGATAAATGTACCCAAGGGTGAGAGAGTGGTGATTGGAGCAAATTTCAATGGGCATGTTGGTGAAGGGAACAGAGGTGATGAGGAAGTGATGGGTAGGTATGGTGTTAAACAAAGGAATGCAGAAAGTCAGATGGTAGTGGATTTTGCGAAAAGGATGGACATGACTGTGGTGAATATGTATTTTAACAACAGGGAGGAGCATAGTGTGACATTCAAGAGTGGAGGAAGATGCACACAGGTGGAGTATATCTTATGTAGAAGGGCCTGTTTGAAAGAGATTGGAGACTGTAAAGTGGTGATCGGGGAAAGTGTAGTTAGGCAGCATAGGATGGTGGTTTGTAGGATGACGTTGGTGATCAAGAAGATGAGGAGGAGTGTGAGGGCAGCACCAAGGATCAAATGGTGGAAATTGAAAAAGGGTAATTGTGAGGTAGAGTTCAGGGATGAGTTAAGACAGGCACTGGGTGGCAGTGAAGAGTTACCAAATAGCTGGGTAACTACAGCAGAGCTAGTAAAGGTGACTGCTAGAAAGGTGCTTGGTATGACATCTGGACACAGGAAGGACGACAAGGAGACATGGTGGTGGAATGACGAAGTAATGGAGAGTATACAGAGAAAGAGGTTGGCAAAGAAGAAGTGAGAGTATCAGAGAGATGAAGAAAGTAGACAAGAGTATAAGGAGATGAGGTGCATGGCAAAGAGAGAGATGGCGAAGGCTAAGGATAAGGCATATGAAGAGTTGTATGAAAGGTTGGACACTAAGGAGGGAGAAAAGGACCTGTACCAATTGGCTAGATAGAGGGAATGAGCTAGGAAAGATGTGCAGCAGGTAAAGGTGATAAAGGATAACGTGGGAAACATACAAGCGAGGAGAGTGTGTTGAGCAGATGGAAAGAGTACTTTGAGTGGATGATGAATGAAGAAAATGAGAGGAAGAGAAGGTTGGATGATGTGTGGATAGTGAATCATGAAGTACAATGGATTAGCAAGGAGGAAGTAAGGATAGCTATGAAGAGGATGAAGAATGGAACGGCTGTTGGCCTAGATGACATACCTGTGGAAGCATGGAGGTGTTTAGGTGAAATGGCAGTGGAGTTTTTAACTAGATTGTTTAATGAAATCTTGGAAAGTGAGAGGATGCCTGAGGAATGGAGAAAAAGTGTTTTGGTACCGATTTTTAAGAATAAGGGTGATGTGCAGAGCTATAGTAACAACAGTGGGATTAAATTGATCAGTCACAGCATGAAGTTATGGGAAAGAGTAGTGGAAGCTAGGTTAAGAAAGGAGGTGATGATTAGTAATCAGCAATATGGTTTCATGCCAGGAAAGAGCACTACAGATATGATGTTTGCTCTGAGAGTGTTGATGGAGAAGTACAGAGAAGGTCAGAAGGAGTTGCATTGTGTTTTTGTAGACTTAGAGAAAGCATATGACAGGGTGCCTAGTGAGGAGTTGTGGTATTGTATGAGGAAGTCGGGAGTGTCAGAGAAGTATGTAAGAGTGGTACAGGATATGTATGAGGGTAGTGTGACAGCGGTGAGGTCTGCGGTGGGAGTGACAGATGCATTTAAGGTGGAGGGGGGATTGCATCAAGGATCAGCTCAGAGCCCTTTCTTATTTGCAATGGTGATGGACAGGTTGACAGATGAGATCAGACAGGAGTCGCCGTGGACTATGATGTTTGCAGATGACATTGTGGTCTGTAGTGAGAGCAGGGAAAAGGTGGAGGAGACCCTGGAGAGATGGAGATATGCTCTAGAGAGAAGAGGAATGAAGGTCAGCAGGACTAAGACAGAATATATGTGTGTGAATGAGAGGGAGGATAGAGGAATGGTGAGGTTGCAAGGAGTAGAGGTGGCGAAGGTGGATAAGTTTAAATACTTGGGATCAATAGTTCAGAGTAATGGTGAGTGTGGAAGAGAGGTGAAGAAGAGAGAACAGGCAGGATGGAGTGGGTGGAGAAGAGTCTCAAAAGTGATTTGTGACAGACGAGTACCAGTAAGAGTGAAAGGGAATGTCTACAAGAGGGTAGTGAGACCAGCTATGTTATATGGGTTGGAGACAGTGGCATTGACAAAAAGGCAGGAGTCAGAGCTGGATGTGGCAGAGTTAAAGATGTTAAGATTTGCACTGGGTGTGATGAGGGTGGACAGGATCAGAAATAAGTATATAAGAGAGTCAGCCCTGGTTGGAAGGTTTGAAGACAAAGCCAGTGAGACAAGATTACGTTGGTTTGGACATGTGCTGAGGAGGGATGCTGAGTATATTGGGAAAAAGATGCTAAGGATGAAGCTACCAGGTAACAGGAAAAAAGGAAGGCCTAAGATAAGGTTTATGGATGTGGTGAGAGAGGACATGCAGGTGGTTGGTATGACAGAGCAAGATGCAGAGGACAGGAAGAAATTGAAACAGATGATCTGCTGTGGCGACCCCTAATGGGAACAGCCGAAAGAAGATGATGATCCTTTTCCAAGTTGAGGTGAGGGGTACCAACTACATTCAGTACCTCCCCGCACCCTTCTCCCTCCTCGCCAAAAATTTGTCTGGTAGTATTGTTGGTATTGACTGTTCCCTTTATTTTTATTTCTCTCTGACTATCTCAAAGTTGGGTAGTCAAACAAATCATCTAAATCATTCACTTGTTCCCACACATGTGCTCCCTCATCAGCATTTAAAACATATTGCTCATCACTTCCATTTTTCTCCCAAAACTTATTGTATGGTTTGGGGTTAGGGTAGCTCAAATAATTTTTATAATCTTTAATATCTCTTTCCAGTTTTTTTATCTTTCCATTAACCAACTCATCACATTTACCATCTATTTCTGACCTAATATTGTAATATTTTTATTTTTCTGATGGTATCGTGTGAACAAGGTCATTCTTAATAAATTCATTTCAAATGTCAGTTTCTTTCTGTAGTTCTTTCTTAATTCCGTCATTTTCCTTAACCATTAATTTTAACATGTCAAGTCCACATCTATTAAAAATTTGTATTAGTTCTTTGTGAAACATGCTGCCAGAGATAACATTGTTTGGATATTTACATATTCTTAAACCCTTAGGAACAATGCCTTCTAATATGCATTGCCTAAGATAAGGATTTTCTGTGTACAACGTTTTGTATTTATGCATTAAAGGCTAATCAACTAAAAGTGAGCGATGACCTGGCTACATTTTAAAGCCCCTCCCACCTCAATGATTCCACTGCCTACATGGAATACTTTTCTGCCCAATTCTCCGGACATGGATACATTAGAAACACATACAATGTCAGATTCAAAAATAAACCCCTGTGGTGGAACCCTAATATCAACAGTTTCAGGAAAAAACTCATTACACAAAAAAATAAATGTAATTATCAGAAAGACAAAATCATTCTTGCTAATCTAAACGGGAACTCTGGATACTGATCAAATAAACCAAAGCCAGATATGAGGTAAAAATAGCCACAGAGATGAAAGATAACCACAAAACCTTTATTAAATATATTAGAAATCTCAGAAACAACACCCAGCACTATGCTGAACTAATAATAAATTATATCACATGTTCGAACTCAGATGGCATAGCAAATATACTAGCAGACAAATTCGCTTGTTTAGACGCTTCTCTTGAATCTGTTTCAGATATTATAAAATTAGGGGTCGGTACTGGTGAGTTAAGAATAGCAGGGTTGTGAATGGAGGGTTCCAGATCAGTTAAACTATCATGAGTAATCACATCTTCTCCATTAGGTCTAGAAAAAGTTACCTTCTCCTTATGTGATGGTAGAGCTCCCTGCCCCTTACTATTGGATTCCTCTCTCTGCCATTCAAAGATATGGCCTCTTACAAAATCCTGATGGTCACGGGCTAGCTTTTTAACCTTCTGCTGTCTTAGCTTGGCTTCATAAGCATTCACGTTGATCTAGCAGTACAGCCATTATGGGTGCAGAAACCGGCAACAAGAATGCTCCCCTAGCCCCCAATTTAGCAACTAGGCCTAAAGAAGGGGCAATGCATGCACCGATAAATTGGCCCTTGTCGGTTTTTTCCAAATTCAACCATTACAGGACTCAAAGAACACAGAGTTAAGAACGGAAAAGGAAGAAGCTTACACTTTAACTGGATCTGAATCAAGCTTAGTAGTGAATCTTTCTAATAAGAGTTTAAGCCCTGATATGATTTCCTTGTTAGACAAGGGCCTGAGTTTTATTCCAGCCTTACCGTCTGATATTAGTGAATTTGTGCTGGATATCAGAATGTTTTGCAGGAACCTTGCATTAAAATGTATTTTTGGACAAGCTAATGACAGTAGATGGTTACCTTATACAAAATTGAGTAGCTTTGTTCCCCCTAATCCTCCACCAGTGGAGATGTTCTTAAGATTATGTGAAGATGAAATCTTCAAGCTAAGGGGTAACACAACCAAAGGACAAGGACATTTCTTTAATTTAACCACTAATGAGAATGAGATGCTGAAGCAGCTAAAGGAAACAGATAGTTTGGTCATCAAGCTTGCTGATAAGGGAGGATGTATAGTGGTGATGGAAGCCATATGGTACAGGCATAAAATGCTGTTGGATGATGAAAGAACATATAAGAGATTAAGTTACAGTGAAGCCACGACAAGGTAGATAATTTTCGTAGCCACCTATATGACCTACTGATAGAGACAAATATCTCACAAGAACTTTATGAGTTCTTTGATTGCCCTAAACGTATGTTTCCATACATCAGCGGACTCCCCAAAATTCACAAGGATCCAGTTGACCCACCCCTACGTCCCATAGTTTCTGGAAGGGGGTGGGTAACTGAACCTGTTTCCATGTACGTGGAGAATGAATTAAAGAAGGCCCCGCCACTAACAGGAACTGTATTGAAGGACTCAGGAGACATTCTGGAAAAACTCTTTTTAGTTACCAAGGGTCTTAAAAAATATGAAGATTTGTTACTAGTGACAATGGACATAAATAGTTTGTTTATGGCAATTCCGAATGATTATGGTCTACAGGCAATAAGATCTTTCTTAGCAAGGAACAGTATGGAAGTAGAACCAATATGTTCCTTGTTGGAACTTGTATTGGAAAATAACATCTTCATGTATGGAGATTCTTTCTATTTGCAGACATGGGGTGTGGCTATGGACACCCTGTGTGCAAGTAGTTACTCTAATTTGGTTCTGGCTGAGTGGGAACACAATGAACTGATACCCAGCACTTGGAAACAATACCTAGTGTACTACGGCTGTTTTGTGGATGATGTCTTTATCCTTTGGAGAGGCAGCTGTACATAATTGGACCTTTTTGTCAACTTCATCAACAAGAGCACAGATTTTCTAGAGTTTGTGGTCAAACATTCTTCGGACACCATAAAATTTCTGGATGTAAAGATTCATCTGTACCCTGATAGAGGTATCAGTACAGGAATTCATAAAAAAGAAATGTGGAGAAATCATTATCTGCATATGGGAGTATGCACCCAGGTCATATTTTTGATAACATCTTTGAGAATCAGATCTTAAGAACTTCAAGATTATGTACTGAGAATGAAGACTTTGTAGCAGAACAGAGAAATATTGAGACGCATTTAAGCAAAAGATCTTATAAAAGAAAGAATTTAAGATTGAAGCATGATCCACAGGAATTAAGGAGAGGAAAGGGACGTCCCTGCTTCTCTGAACATACATCGAGTCATCATGAGAGTCTGGATTTTAAAACTCAATCACAGCAACTTAAATGTTTGTTGACATACACTGCTGATAATAAGCAAGTATGTGAAGTTATTAGGAAGTTTTGGCCGGTATTGACAACTGATGACAAAATAAGAGACATTGTAGGTGAACAGCCCAGATTCCTATATAAGAATAAGAAGAATTTGAAACGTCTCATTTGCAACAAAGATGGCTTTGAAAGAAATAGGCCCAATTCTAACAGAAAGGGCACTTTTAAATGCCTGAGATGCAAAGCTTGCAACTCCATTGACAGTTCCAATACTTTTGTACATCCATACTCCAGGCAACAGTACAATTTTAATGTCTATGCTGATTGTACTAGTTCCCACATTATATACTTAGCGACTTGCTGCCAATGTAGTGCCTTCTATGTTGGCAAAACAGATCAACATCTTAAGGAACGTATCCTTAGACATTTAAGGGACATCAAACAGAAAGATCCCAATAATGCCTTAGCAGCCCACGTAGCACAGTATCCTTCTCATTATTTTGTATTTAAGGCCATAGAGGTAGTTGTCAGACCACAAGAGGAGGTGATGTTCATAATCGCACAGAGTTGAGGGAAACATGCTGGATAATTAATTTAAGAGCGAACAGATCGCCAGGCTTGAATATCATTGTGCCATTAAAACCTGCACTTAGGAACAGAAGGAATATGATTAGCAAGTTTACTTGAATGTTGCTTCATTCATATAATGTATTCACATCCATAGCTATTAGTTCTCTCTTATACAATCTTATAGTAAAGAGAAGCACTGCCCCTTTAATTACCATGAAGGAAATGATACCTCTCTGCTAGCTGGCCTCCTTTTGGTTTGTAACAAGGGTGTGTCACAGAATTAAATGATGAATGGCTGTGATGCCTTATAAATACAAAAGCTGAACAGTCCTTTTTATACGATCTGAGGAAGGCTTATTTGCCGAAAGCGCTTATCGGAAGACTGAGGACTGCTTGTTTTATGTTATATTCTTTTTCTTTTTATTAAAGTTTTGATTTTACTATTAAGTTTTACTGCCGTGGTGGACATCAGGAGTTTTTAGTAGTGTTCAATGAAATTTGTAAATCAGTACATAGTCCACTCTCTTGAGCAGTAAATATCACCCTTTCATCTTTTGCTTTAAATTCACCTCTCTTTAGCCATTCCTGCATTCGATCCTGATCAACATGAAGTTGCTTGAAGAGTTCTCTATTTTCCACATTTCTTTCCTTCATCGATCCTTCACCTTATATTCTTTCTTGTGTTTTTTGGCACATTCAGTTGCTGCCTGATGTTTATCTTCTTCTGATTTCCATTCCCACTTGACACCGATATGCTTCTGCTAAACTAAGCAGGGAAGTCATCTTAGACTTATTCTCCTCATGTTTTAAAACTTTCCCTACATTTGAGTCTTGTGAGGTCAGCAGATATGTATGCAGTCCTACAATTGCAGATCTATACATGTAATCAATTTTGAGGAGGCGCACACCTCCTTCAGAACAGGGAATATATAGTCTTGGTGTACACATTGATTTTTATAAATCATTTGATGAGCATGAAGCATCCTTCTTGTTTTCCTCTCCAACCGATCCAACAACTTTTGGGGCCAGTCAATCACTCCAAAACTGTAAGCTAGGACAGGAAGAGCAAATTGGTTCATAGCTTGGGCTTTGCTCCTAGACATCACCGCTGTTTTCAGTATTATTTTTAGTCTTCTAAAATATCCCTTACTAAGTTTTATTCACATTTGTTCATGTTTTATTGTTAACCCTTCATCAATTCCCAAATAAATAAATAAATACATAAAGTTATTTTATATCACATTCCTGTCCCAACCTAATGCTTTCTTGGTGCTACAGCTTCCTGCTTTAAAGATTGCTTTTGCACATTTACCAAGACCAAATGACATTCTTATATTATCAGAAAATTTTTCACCACTTGCAGTTGTGCTTTCAGTTCATCATCTGATGAACTATGCAGTTTTAAATCATCCACAAAAACAAGATGAAATGTCTTTACATGTTGTTGCTTTCTGGCATCCAAATTGGCGACCTGATCTATTAAGTCGACACCTTAATGATTCACAGCAAGACAATAGTGTAGCAGTGACAAAGAGTCACCCTGGAATACCCCCCTTTGAATTTTTATCCTTGGAATAATAATTTTTCCTTTATCATGGCTTAACTGCAAAGGTTATTGCCACTCTTACATGGTCGCTGTAATGGAATTGATCCATTTAGGGTGTATCTTATGCATTTTAAGCACTTTTATCCATGAATGTGGGATACCGTCAAATACTTTTTTGTGGTCTATTCAAGCCATACTTAGATACTTCCCCATATACAGTTATCCGTTATGACTTTAACAACAAATGATCCTTTGTTTTATATGACTTTCTTTTGCTACCCTTTTGTTTTATTTCCATGACTGAGTTTTCTTCTAAATGACTATAAACTCTGTCAGCATCAGTTCCAGAGTATAGTGTATATGTCATCGGAAGGCAAGTTATTGGTCTGTAGCTTTTAGCATAGCTTGCAGGTTTAAGTAGGAATATTGTTTGTCCTGTTGTTAACCAAGTTGGGAGTCCGTATTGGGGTGCACATATAAATCATTCTTACTCATGGCTAAATCTTCATATAAAGATATTAATACTTTTAGCTAGAAGATAGTTACTGCATCTGGGCCTGAGGTTTTTTCAGTTAGGAGATTTTCTTCACTTTGTTTCAATTTCTCTTGCCTTTACTTCATCCTATTTCATATCTTGTACATTTGAACTTCTTATTCTTTCTTTTACTTCTGTCGATTCAAAATCTGTCATGTTCCACAGGATCTTCATAAATACTTCTCCAAAATGTATATCTTTCATGTTTTTGGTGGTGTTTCAATTCCTTTTTGCCTTGTTTCCCAATTCTCTAAAAAAAACGTTTTTGGGGTCATCAATAAATTTCTTATTTTGTACTTTTCCTTTATATTTATCTTTATATTTTCTAAGTTTTTTCTGCCTGTGCTGATACTTTTAGTTTATTATTCGTGATAGTGTATGATAGATCCTGATCTGTTCTGATACTGTGCATTGCTTTTATCACATCTGTCTTTCTAAGTATTTTTGTTGATATTTTCCCTCTTCTATACTCTTCTAACAGTGACACTTCTTGTCTTATTTGCTTTATAGTTTTCTCTTTCTGATGCATCCATGTTGGTATTTGATTTCTCCCCTTCCTTTCCCTTACTGCCCTGTGTTTTTGTAGTAAGACTTTAATTGTTATTAATTTAGCTACACAGTAATATATCCTATTTAATTCTATCACATGAATTTCTATGAACAGTCCTAATTACTGTGTTCATTTGTTTTATCAGACTTCTAACTTTTGGGGGTTTATATTTGTAGTCAGTTTCTTTCATTGATCTTAACATGTCTGTCCATCTCTATTAAATCAAGCAACTCCTCTCTTAGATCATTTTCTTCTAAATTGAGGGCTCTTTCTTTGTTTTCCATTTCCTGCGGGCATTCTACAGAAAGTTCCAGAGCATATTCCTGTGCCACCTTCTCTTCAGTTTCATCCTGTGTCATCTGTTGCTTTTTCATATTGGAACTCACTGGCCTATAACTCCACAACATTGACTATGTGAGAGTTGCCACAGCTTCCTGTACTTTACCTTGCTATGCAACTCCAACTGAACTTTTGTACTGGTTTCCTGTGGAAGGATCCAAAGTATCTTCATATGGCAATGGATCAGATGTTTCCTGCTGCACTGGTTTCCCCTTAATTTGGGTATCCATTGCTCTATCCTGATGTGGTGTTATCAGAGTTAGATTTTCTGCATTAAATCTTTACTTCACAGTAATCCATAACCTCAGTTTCTACTTCTTTAACTTCTCCATTATTAATCCTCTTTTCTACTTTTCCTCTTTATTTTTTTACTTTCTGTATTGTAAAATTTTCCATATCTAGATGCCTTTGTCTGTATTTCTCTTCAAATATATTTGGTGCTATTTTTTGTATTGATTCATTTTGCTTTCTCCTTTGCATAAATATTGTACCATATTAGATCTCTTTGTCTTTCTGATGTCCATTTTTCTTCTACAGATGTCTCCTGCTCCTCCTGTTTCTCCTTACTTGGGGGACTCATTATTCCATCATGCTGTGATATAAACTGTGTTACACTTTCTACACTAAATCCTTCACTTTACAGGTATGCCAGAACTTCAGCTTTTATTTTTTAGCTTCTACTTTACTAATCTTCTGTTCAACATTCCCTCTTTGTGATTTTACTTTTTGTAATGTGAAATTTTCCATATCTGGATGTCTTTGCCTGTATTTCTCTTTGAATATATTTGGAGCTGCTATTTATATTGATTAATTTGGCTTTCTCCTTTGCAGAAATATTGCATCATATCAGATATCCCTTTCTTTGCCATGTCCATATTTCTTTTTTATACCTTTCAAAAATCTCTAGATTTTGTTCTTTATATTTTCACACTTCCTCAGTTGATTCTTTTTCTCAAAGGCCCAAGGTTTCTTGGTCTATATAATGTTTCTCATAAATCGGTTGTATTGATGAACACAAATTTGCATTTGAAGCTTTTGACAGATTTTCTTGTGCAAATGTTTTTCTTTACTCTATTTTTTCTCTTAATCTTTTTGTATATCTTCTGGTTGAGAACTCTGGCCTTCTTACATAATAGTAACAGTGCATAATTTCTTTCTTATCCTCACTAATCCACTCTATCATCTTTATGGCTCTTTTTGTGCCTATCAGTGTTTGTGATTTTTTTGTGGACTACCACCTGTCTTTTTCGGAGCAGTACTGGATAGCAAACTAGCTGAAAAAGAACCCAGGAAGTAAGGGTAATAAAATCTGGGACTTGATATTTAACAATATAGGGCAAGTCTACTCCCCACCAACTGTAATCCCCCCCCCCCCGGCCATTTTAGATGACAATTCAGTCACATTCATTGTACAGTCAAAGCACAAAGCCTTTTCCAGTACCTCAGTATTCAGAGGCGATGCAAATGCTAATCAACTAAAACTGAGTGATGACCTGGCTAAATGTAAAAGCCCCTTCCACCTCAATGATTTCACTGCCTACAAGGGGTCCTTTTCCACCAAATTCTCTGGACATGTAAACAGTTGTTGGATAGATGAATCAGGAAGACATACAATGTCAAATTCAAAAATAACCCCCTGTGGTGGAATCTTAATATAAATAGCTTCATGTAAAAACAAACTCATTGCACAAAACTAGCTAAAAAAGAACCCAGGAAGTAAGGATGGGCAGCTCTAACTCCTCCAAAAGACATGTTTCTAGTAGAGTGCCTCAGAGTTTAGTCCTTGGACCACTTCACTTTGGCATTTACTTCTTAGAGGTCAATGCCATTGCCAACAATAAGAGTCTGTGGCTGACCAAGTTTGTAGATGACTGCAAAATTGGTGCCATCATAAACTCCCAAGAGAAATCTGAGATCCTAGAAGAGGGTTTGGTCCAAACAAATAACTGATTTCAAAATCATGGACTAAAACTAAATGCCAAGAAATGTACAATTATATCCTTAGAGATCTGTATGTCAACAAACAACTACCCTTTGTTCACTATTGCTGGAACCTGTGTCTAACAGAACTCTTTTCAAACTATCTGGAAATATACAGAGCTAAGTATATATTTTTTTGGTTCTTCAGAATTGTGTACTGTAAATTGTTGCTGGACTAATTTTATTCAGAGTAGTGCACTGTTATTTTTGATTCACTGTATAGTTTTTCAGATCCCTGCTAAAAGTGTTTTGTCCCACCTCTCCCTATTTTCTGCTGTGTCTTAAGTTGGTATAACTGGTCTTTACAGCTTGTGTCATCTGACTATCTGAAGGATTAGTTGCATAATAATAGACCCCATTAGTTAACAGCCTGCATATCATTGCTGGAACCTGTGTCTAACAGAACTCTTTTCAAACTATCTGGAAATATACACAGCTAAGTATATTTTTTGGTTCTTCAGAATTGTGTATTGTAAATTGTTGCTGGACTAATTTTATTCAGAGTTGTGCGCTGTTATTTTTGATTCACTGTATAGTTTTTCAGATGTCTGCTGAAAGTGTTTTGTCCCACCCACCCTCCCTATCTCTGGTTTGTTGTTTAAATTTGGTGGCTTTTGCAATTGCCCACCCCACTGTAGATTTGATCTGGGGCACTCACCCCAGTCCCATCTCTTTACCACATTCTACCTAATAGACTCCTTCTGCACTTGTTTTTAGTCATTTTTAATTTAATTGCATTTTTTAAACTGTGTTTGGTCTAATATTGCTACATACTCAAGTGTGCTAGCTTGAACTGCATTTGAATTGTTTTTACTGCTGTTTTAGCTACTTTTCTGCAAAAAAAAACTGTAAGCCTGTTTCCTACCTTTCCTGTAACTAGTGTAGTCCAGATACAGATTTGCTGTACCCAGGACTGTATGTCAGCTTCTGAGCCCCCCAAACCTTTCTGTGTTGGAGGGAAGCCTTCTAGCTTGTCAGTGGGAGTGGTAAGCACTAGGTAACCTGTCTACCACATAAGGAGTAGTTCTGGCCCAGAAACTGTAGTTATTGGCTGCCTGGGCAATCTTTTCCATCTCTCTCAACTTTCTGATTTGAAAGCCCGCATTTGCACTTGTTTCTTTCCTGTAACTAGTCTAGTGCAGATACAGATTCTTAGTTTTAGCACTTGAATTTGCTTATTCGTGCTCAGCACTTGTTCAGAACTTGTAAGCACTAAATAAGCTACTAATTACGATAGCACTAAACCTTGCTCATTACCTAGAGGAAAACAGTTTTTGCACGTATGTTTCTCACTTGCTTAGAGAAAAAAAGGCTCTTGTACTCACTTTCCTTGTTTATCTAGAGGAAAATAATATTTTTATTCAGGCATGTCCAAGGGTCAACTCCCAGTGTTCTCTCCTGTCTATCTGATGAATATGGACATCTTGGGGCAATGTAGAAATTGCCTCATGTACACAGACAACCCTCTCCTCCTACCACCCAACACTACAACCTGTGAGAGATGCACTTATCTAGCCAAACTGGAGGTAAAGCTCTCTCCAACCAAGACCAAACTTGACATTCAAGAGGAGAAGATAAACACTTGCACCACACCAAACTTATCACATAGTCTCACTAAATCTATACCACCAAAATCCACACATAGAAACACAAAAACATTCACAGAGGCTCTCAGTAATAATCTGCCCAAGAAACAGAGACCTCCAAAGCAGAAACGCAAGGAACTTTCACCCCTCAACACAACCCAAATGACACATAGCCCACAGACTCAGTGGGCCACTCAACCACAGCCAATAAGGCAAAACAACGTGCCCAACACACTAGTCATAGGTGACTCTATAGTCAGGCACACTGATGTCCCACTCACCAGGCTAAACAAGGAGAAGGTTACTGTCAGCCACCTGTCGGGTGCCAGGATCCACCACATAACCCACGCACTCAGGTCACTCCACAATAAGTACAAATATGACTCTGTCATTGTCCATGTTGGTGTGAATGACCTGAGATGTACCTCCCTGGACTACATGAAAGGAGACATGGAAGAGCTCTCCAATCTTGTAGCCCAGGTAGGTATGACCCTAGCCCTGAGTAGCATTCTGCCATCACCCAGAATGATACTGCAGTACAAGGACAAAATGATTGACTTCACCAATTGGCTAAGCTTCTGGTGTCATTCTAAGGGGATCCAGTATCTGTCTGCTTGGGATGACTTGGTCAACAGACCATGATGCTTTGCCAGAGATGGCCTGCACCTGTCGCCCCTGGGATTCTGAATACTGGCTGAGGCTCTTGCTGCCCCTATAGTGCCTTTTTTAGGCAAGGTTCAAATGACAATATCACCACTGTAACTGGAACAGGCAAGCAAAAACTGAGGGCAATGCTACTCAATGCTAGAAGTCTAAATCTCAAAATGCACTCACTCGAGGCACTCCTTAAAATGGAGAACATTGATATCTGTGCAGTGACTGAGACCTGGTTCAAGGCTCCAGAGAGCACCCCTGCACTACCAGGCTATAACTCATACCACACTTTTCATCCATGTAACCTGGAACGGAACACAAAAGATGGAGGTGTGTCCATATTCGTTAAGGATATCCACACCTCCAGGATAGTTGCTCAGCATAATGCATCCGAGGTTATCCAAGTACAACTAACTCTGGGCAAAACTGCAATCCAAATTGTAGCTTGCTACAGATCTCCCACCATGCCCCAAGATTTCCACTCCTCTTTTCTTGATGTACTGGAAAATATTAGGGTTCAACCAAACACCCTAATAATGGGTGATTTCAACTACACCACCATTAACTGGGAAAACTACTCGTGTACCAACTCCTTCACACAGCGCTTTCTGGAATTCATAAACTCCAGTGCCCTGGATCAACTTATCCACACCCCCACCAGGGGCAACAATATCCTAGACCTAGTCATTACCAACATGAGTGACCGGTGTTCCACACATGAAATCAACTCCTTGTCGGTCTGATCAGACCATAAGCTAATCACCTTTGATATCCACATCCCAACCCCCATTAAGGAAACCACGGTAAAAAATTTCTCCAAAAACAACTTCATGCTTCTTAAGACAGAAGTGGTGAAATTCATGACACCCATGCAGATGGACAATACAGTTATGACTGCTGAAACCTACAGAAATGCACTCTATAAACACTTACACAAGTGCATGGATTGTGCTATCCCAAACAGAACCAAGATGCTATCTTCCAAAAAAAAGGAAGCCAATCTGGTGGTCCCCTGCAATAAACAAACTGTACAACAGAAGGAAGAAATTGTTGCAAAAGAGAGTAAAATCCCATGAGTGGAGGAGCTCCCTGGTCAGTCTCAGTAAGAATCTGAGATCTCTTATAAGATCCTTCAAAGCTAGCTATGAAAACAAAATCACCACTGATTCTAAGGACACCCACAAAGCATTCTATAGCTAGGTCAACAATCACAAGGGCAACACCCATATCTACTCTGAGTTACAGCACAACGGCATGAAAATTACAGAACCAACTGATATTGCCAACATCCTGGCAGATAGGTTCAGTGCTAACTTTACCACCCCCTCACACCCTAAAGGGCCCATATCTATACAGGAAGAATGCAGAGTCCATGTAATCACAACTACGCAGGTAAAAGCTGCACTCTCTAAAGCCAAAAACACAGCATTCATGGGACCGGACACCATCCCAGGCTGCATTTTACATGAACTTTAGAATGAACTGGCTCCCCAGCTAAGCACCATGTTCAATCATAACCTCACATCAAGCTTTGTGCCCACTGAATGGCGTACAGCAACAGTTATCCCATTCCACAAAGGGGGAGCCACCACGGATCCCAGGAACTATCGCCCTATTAGCCTGACGAGCCTGGTCTGCAAGGCCATGGAATGTATCATCATGGAACTCATAAACAAAGACATTGGTAACCTCTAAACTCTGGATCCCACCCAGTTCGGGTTTGTGAATGGCAGATCATGCCTCCTGAACTGGACCGACTTCTTTGAGGCAGTCATCAAAGCCGTAGATGAGAGTAAGGTGGTTCACACAGCCTATCCTGACCTCGACAAGGCGTTCGACACCATCCCCAATTCTGGAATTATAGCTAAATCCCCATGTAAGCTTGGTCATCTGAAAGGGTACTTTTAACTGTAAAATCTTACTTGATATATTTTCTTTTCTTACCAATGTATGACTGACATTGTCTTTTTACCCATGCTCTATATCTTTTTACCAGGAGTGTTTTTATTCATTCTTGTTATATTACTATGCTCAGCATACATTATGTAACCTGTTTTGCGTATTATGCTGGATGTACTGTATTTGTATAAATTGATGTTGGAGCTTTTCTCCCCAGGCCTCCACTGAAAATGGACCTGATCCAGTCGGAATTTCCCGGTTAACAAATGTAAAATAAATAAATAAAATAAATAAAAGCCTTCTGTTTTCTTGGTATCATCCAGGATATTGAGAGTTGGCCTCTGCCTTGCACATCGAACCTCAACAGACCCTACTTGATCATACCTATTACACATTCGCAAGTCTAATGGTATCATAACACCTCAGTCTCTTGCAAAATTAACAGAACATGCTGGAGAGAGGTATATATTGCAGAAAATACTTCTGTGGAAACATCTTCTACTCCACATAAAACAGACAACTTCTTCGCCTATGTTCTTAAGATACTCACAGATCAATAGCCTTGTAAATACTAATGAAGTTATGAACCTAAGGCTAGAATCCTTGAGCATAATAAATCAGTAGTTCTGTGTGTGTGACTAATGCTATTTTCTACAAAACTGCTGATGTTAGAGAAAACACCACTTGCAAGTAGATCATTATATAAAACGTGGTCAACTACAATGGTTGCCATCTTTTTAGATGCACAAAGTGGAACCAGAGATTCAGGACAAAACATGCCATTATTACATAAAAAATGATTATTGTCATTTTACTACAAAAATAAAGACTCTGTGATGTCCAGATTGGTAGTTGATACTGCTTTATATGATATTAAGATAACTTAAATGTAGGATTAAATCTTTCTTTGGCATTTAGAGAAAAGACAGAAAATAATTTTTCTAGTAAATATCAAGACATTTGCAATTTTCATGCCCAGCCCCCCATGCAGGACAGTTCCACCTAAACTGGTAATGCTCTGAAAATGACAGGTGGTAATCCATCGTCTAGGTGTTCTGATACTCTTTCTCTTCCTTTCCTTAGTAAAGATAGTGGAAACAGCTTCATAACTTTTTTTTTAATAGCAGCTGCTGACCTGCTGGGCTCCCTATTGAAATGTCAGCACTTGAAATTCTGAGTGCAGAGTGCTGAAAAGATGTTCTCTACCTTTGATTCCAAGGCAAGGAATCAAAAGTTTTATTAAGTGAATGCAGATTTCTGGTGCCTAAACAATACTGGAACCATACTGTAAGTAGAAAATCAACTTACGGTTTGAGTTAACTGTAGGAAAAGGTGGACTTTCCCTTTAAGGCAGCTTAATGACTAGCTCTTCCAATGTCATCAGGGTAGTGAGTTCCAGAAAAAATGAGGACTGATAAGATCAGACAGGCCCAAGTAAATCCAAACTACTGCTGCTGTTCTGCTTATCAGCTAGAGGGGTCTGTAGGGAACCAGAATTTCTCTTGCACAGGTGCAGGTCACATCATGCAAGGCTAAACAAATCAGAATGAATACCTCGTCCGTTATCCTCAAGGGATTTGAGAGGCCAGTAGAGATCTGAAGGTCTGAAGACAACTTCATAAATCAGAAATTGCATATAATCCTTGAAGATTTAATCCATACAACAAAGCAACAATATTTTTAAAGCCCACAGAAACTTTGTCCTCACTCGCTCAAATGCTGGGCTAGCTTCAGAAAACTCCTAGCCCTTGTAAATCTGCCATAGCTAGTTCCAAAACCTTTTTTCTCACAATTTACTAGATTCCTCTAGGTCTGGTACTTAACAATATTAGCTGCAAATGAAATTTATCCTGCAGTCCTAGGTCTGATTTCATCACGTTTTATTTGTATAGTCTGCTACTCTGGACTAGTCACTTACCCAAAAATGTTTCCAGTCCACTTGTGCCCTAGTGCATTTACCCTGTTAATACATTTTTCATGACCTGTACCACAATATTTTGATGATTTATTTTGTAAAAGATGAACTGAATCACCAGGACCTTACCAGGGTTGTAAGACAACAGAAAAAAATGACAGTATTAAACAAGAAATACAATGGTTAACAAAGCATAATAGTGTCATGTACATTAAAATATCTCCCAAAGCCTGTCAGATAAGTCTCCTACTTATCATTTATTATTTATTTTTATTTTATTTTACATTTGTTGACTGGGCTAGTCTAACGGGATATATGTACATTTTAAGTAGAGGCCTGAGGAGCAAAGCTCCGAGACAATAAAAAGAAAAAAATTTATACAAATAGTCCACAAGAAAAGTGGAAATACAAAATAATTACATAGTCCACAAGAAAAGTGGAAATAAAAAATAATTACATAGTCCACAAGAAAAGTGGAAATACAAAATAATTACATAAGTATACAATTGATTGGTAGGAATATTATAGCAAAAGCATTTTTTTAACTACCATATAGGAAAATAAACAAAAATTGTTATTTTTCAGTTTATATAAATATAATATATATATATATATATATATATATATATATATATATATATATATATATAGATGCATTTTGACAGTGTGGGAAGTTCTCTAATGCAAGATGGAGGGTCTCCTGGAAAGAATCTGCTTGGGCAGTTTTGTATGACTATGTCTCAAACAAGTGAAGACAATATTGAAATGTTTCTAGAAGGCACTACTTAATAAGGTAAACATTAAAAAACCAACTGCTCAGTTACATGAACCCCTTTTCTCTGCCACTGGGGTGATGAAGATCACCAACCCTTCCAAATTCCATCACTACCACACCAGTCGTTTCATTTCCCAGGGACCAGAGTCCACTGCATATACTTTAATAAACTCCATAACCTGTTAAATATTTTCAGGTGTTGTATTATCAGCCCCAAGGAATAGTGAGCGTACCACCATAGAAATACCAATGTTAAAACTTTTATTAAATAAACAAACTGATAACTCAGGTAACAGACAAGTGCTTTTGGCATAAAGCCTTCTTCAGATCCTAAACAAAATCCTGAGTTTCCTTATTTAAAATCCCATTGGCCAATCATAGACCGATCAAGGAAAAATCCAAACTAATTCAAAAAATTCAATTAAAAACTTTAGTATAATCAGCTTCTTTAAACATCGAATAAGAAACAAGAATTCTGCCAAGCCTTTCCTCTCTAGCATATCAAATTCTTGTATTGTTGCATCTTATTTGAATCTCCATAGGACGAACATGCAACTTCATTCATCCAATGGCTTTAATCGGCTGTAGCACGCCTCCAATAAAAAAGCCCCTTACTTCCTGCTAAGTCAGCTTTAATCAGCTGTAGCACGCCTCCAATAAAAAACAGCCCTTACTTCCTGCTAAGTCTCAGTTATTTTGGAACAAATAGATTGATTGCCCTTTTTACACAACCAATAACAGACAAAAAGGTTATGTCAGGCCTTCTAACACTAAGGCAAATTTCAGATTCCAACTGAAACTTTAGTAGTGCAATACACTCTTTTCTGTAGCTTATAATGAACAGTTCTACTGTTTTGTGATTTGAGTCCAATAGTAAAAAATCCAAGAAAATATAGTATATATAAAAAATATAGATAGAACCATTTCTCAGCCTAATCAATGCCAATCAATCCAAGAGATTTGTCTTAAGTATATTGTATTCTTGCATTATAGTTTCTTCATTAAGTCTCCATAGATCAAGTATGACGCTTGAGTTTTCCAATCAATTCAGTGAAATATGACACACCTCTTTTCTACCCTATGGTTGAGCAGCTCTTACTTCCTGCTTGCCTCCGTTGCTTTGGAAGAGATAGGTTAGTTGCCCTCTTTAAATAACCAATCACAGATCAAGTATGCTGCTTATGTTCTCCAATCAATTCAGTGAAATATGACACACCTCTTTTCTACCCTAATATAGAGCAGCTCTTATTTCCTTCTTGCCTCCGTTGCTTTGGAAAAGATAGGTTAATTCTCCTCATTAAACAACGAATCACAGATAAAAAAATTACGGCAAATCTTTTTACTCTCACCTCATGAAATCTTCCACTCTAATTCTTGTCTGCAACCAATAGGTCAGATTTCAGACTCCAGTTCTCTAATGCAATTTTAATAATGCAAAAAACTTCTCCTTTCTAGCCTAAGATGCAACAGCTCTATAGGTTTTTACTTATAGACCATCATTTAGACGAACTCTCAGAGAAGCAGGTTTAAACCATCAGTACCATGCAAAGAGCTTATACAGCACAAATCTCCATGTTTCATTAGGAAAAATCATATTCATGACCCAATAAATCAGGGCATTCATCTTGTTCAATCTGTTATATAGCTACACTATTTTTTGATACTTAATCTTCGTTCTTTAAGGTAGAGTTTCAGAGGGACAACACCATTGAGCCCTGGTGGGCAATCAGCCCTTATATTCATAAACCATTTTGCTTCCTCTACTTCAGTTTTGTTAACCAAGTCCCCTTCCCGTAAAGTTGGTTTGATCATAGAAATAACCATGAATTTAAAGGAATGTCCTGGATTGTCTCTGATATGGACATATAGAGCATTAGTCTCTACTTTATTCTTGATGTCCAACTGGTGATTAAATATATGTTCTTTTAACATCCTGATCATCTTACCAACATAATAGGATGAACAGATGGCACAGGTAGCAATATATACAATATTTTTGCTCGTACAATTCACACATCCTGGGAACTTGTAACTCAGCCTTGTCTTCGGATGGATGAAAATATTGTTGGTATTCATCAGAACACAAGCCTTGCATGACCCACATTTCCATGTGTCTGTGTATTTACTTGAGCCTTTGGATTCCTTGTGGATCCCATTCTCATTACACAACAACCATTTCAGGTTATTTTGATTTTTAAAAACAAAATGGGGTGTCTCACCCACTATCTCTCTAATCCTGTTATCTGATGTTAAAATGGGCCAATATTTCTTAATCATATTACACATTAAAGAATTGTCTGTGCTATAAGTGATATTCAGTTTCCACATTGATTTCTTGATCTATTTATGAGCATTTTCAGACACATCCTTCATTGCCCTTTGAAAGTGTGATGCAGAGTAATAGGGCCTACCCTTTTGTTCACGAAAATTCTTTCCTTTTTCTCGAACCATTCGTGTCTCTTCTATTTTGTAATCATGTTGCTTGAGATCATGCATTAGTTTGTTCTCCTCCTGGATAAAAATCTCATCCTGTGTACACAATCTAGAGATGTGAGTTACTTGGTTGTCTACAATATTCTGGAATATATGTCTTGGATGCATACTGGAAAAGTGCAGCATATGATTACGCCACATTGACTTTCAGTATAAAATTTTATTGATCCCTTCTCTAGGATCCAGTAGCACCTTGACATCCAGGAATTCAATCTATTCTTTAGACATCTTAACATCAAATTTTAGGAAGGTAGCAGTACTGATTAGATAATCCACAAAGCTTCTCAGTATATTCTCATCTCCTTCCCATACAACAAAAATATCATCCACAAATCTATTGTACACAATGATATTCTTTTTCCATATGTTACTCAGATCCATTTCCCACTGTTTTTCCCTTCGGGCTAGTACCAGGTTTGGGTAACTATTAGCACAAGGGGTGCCCATGGCTACCCCCCATTGTTGCCAGCAGTATGCATTGCCAAATAGGAAAACATTATTCAAAAGAACCACTTCTAGTAAGCTGCAAATTATATAGGAATCTAACCTTGCCTCTCTAAGTATGTCACATAGCGCCTCTATCCCATAATGATTAGGTATTGAAGTAAACAGGCTATGGACATCTATAGTAACCAACAGCAGGTCATAGAAAACATTTCTATTAGCTGCTGCTTCATACAATTGATGTAAAAAATGTGCTGTATTTTTAATAACTGTTGTAGCATTGGGTAGAAGTCTTTTAAGCTCATTCTCTAAATAAATAGATAAAGGTTCTGTGGGCCAATTTCCACCCACTACAATTGGGCACATTGGTGGCTGCAACTCATCTTTATGAATTTTAGGCAATCTGCTTATAGTGGGTATAACTGGATGGTCCACTACAAATAAAATCATACAATTCCTTGGTTATATTTTTCTTCATCAGCATTTCATACTGGAGATCAACTATTCTCTACTTCATTACTTCTAATTCTTTTTTACTGATTCTTGATCACTAAGCATAATCTCCATGCTTTTCACATAGTCAGCAGTATTCATAACATCTACCCCCCCCTTTGTCGGCAGGTCTTATGATGATGTCATCCCTTTTCTGTAGTTCTTTCAGTGCCTTATGCTCTTTACTTGTTAGGTTCTGATAATGTGTGCCCTTACCTTTCTGTCTAGCCTCGGTTACTTCTTGATCACATAAATGCATAAATATTTCAAGAGTGGGATGGCTGAGAGGAACGAAGGTACTTGGTTTCTTGAGAGGTCTTCCTTGGTTTGCAGGTTCATTGTTGTTATTACTAAAAACACACTTCAGTGTCACATTTCTCCCAAAACATTTAAGATCAGTAACAAATTCATCTAAGGATGATCTTAATGATGGTATAAAACGTAGGCCTTTTTCCAAAAGAGTGTTTTGTTCATGAGTTAGAACACAGTCTGATATGTTAACTACTAGAGAAGGTTCTAAAGGACTTTCCTTCCTTTTCTTTTGCTGCTTGTTGATCTGATTGGTTGTGACTCTTTCATTTGTATTAAAAAGGGGAGCTGCTGTGGAATAGGTAAATGTGAAGCATTTCTCTTCGGTTTAGCACCCAAATTTAGCAGAAGGTCTTCCTTCTTATTACTGTTTTCTGTATCTTCTACAGTGGAATCAGTGATCTCATCATCCTGTAATCCATTTATTAGATTAATAACTTCTCCTTGGTGGCGCACACTGCCATTATTGTTATTTCTAGTAATTAAATCATTGCTTTCTTGATGCACTTCAGCATGAACAATACCTTCGGGATGCTTCCCTTCTCGTTTCCTAGTTATTTCCTTCACATTCCTTCTTTCTTCAGTACCAATTTGTACTTTCTTTTTCTCATTTATTTCTTCTTTTTCATTAATCTTTGATACCCTGGGCCATTCGAATAAGTGGTCCTGCTTGATGTCATTGACATCTCTTAATAATTTATGACTCTTGATTTCTTTCAATCTCTGATCATACACTACTAGTCTATCTTGTAGATTTTCCAGCTTATTTAAATTACTGTCAGAGTCTCATGGTTTCTAATTCTTCTGCTTCAGTTCTATCATTCTACCAGTTTCTTCTTCCTGTGGTTTGAAGAAATCAGTAAATAGTTTCATATAATTAAAGCTGGTTTGTATATTGATGACCTGGCATTTGGCCAGCAGCTCTGGATAAGTATTGCCATAACTCAGCATGCATTTTGCTCGCAAACCTCTTGGTATTAGTTGATGGTGAAGGCAAGCTTCCGTATGGAAGCATTGCCATAGTAACCATTTCAAACGATAAGCTGCATTTTCTACTACTTTAAAATACTTTCAAAACTTGGGTCTTCAGTTTCAGCTTCAGGTTTTGTTAAAACAGTTTTATTCAAGTTCAAATGCAGCAAAGTATTCAGCATACCTGTGGCTATTTCGGTAACTGCCCATCTCCTTACAGATTCTGTTGTAGGAGTAGAACTGTTAGACAAATCCATTCAGCTCAACTGAATTCTATGTTTGGTGTATCTTGATAAGGATGACAACAAAAAATGAATAAAACAGGAAAACACCACTAAAGAACGCTCAAAATAAACTATAAACAGCTCCAAGAAATAGTGAGCATGCCACCATAGAAATACCAACATTAAAACTTTTATTAAATAAATAAACTGATAACTAAGGTAATGGACAAGCGCTTTCAGCATAAAGCCTTCTTCAGATCCTAAACAGAATCTTGAGTTTGTTTATTTAAAATCCCATCAGCCAATTATATACCGATCAAGGACAAATCCAAACAAATTCAAGAAATTCAATGAAAACCTTCAGTATAATCAGCTTCTTTAAACATCCAATAAGAAACAAGAATTTCTTTAGTTTATCAAATTCTCATATTGTACCATCTTATTTGTATCTCCATAAGTTGAACATGCAACTTCATTCATGCAATGGCTTTAATCAACTGTAGCACGCCTCTAATAAAAAAAACGGGCCTTACTTCATGCTAAGTCTTCATTATTTTGGAACAAAAAGATTGATCACCCTCTTTACACAACTAATAACAGACAAAATAGTTATAGCAGGCCTTCTAACACTAAGTCATATTTCAGATTCCAATTGAAATTGAAAGCCTATTCAATCTATGGAGACTTAATGAAGAAAGTATAATGCAAGAATCCAATATGCTTAAAACTAATCAATTGGATTGATTGGCATTGATTAGGCTGAGAAATTATGGTTTTATCTATATTTTTTATATATACTATATTTTCTTGGATTTTTTACTATTGGACTCGTAGCACAAAACTGTAGAACCGTTCATTATAAGCTAGAGAAAAGAGTGTATTGCACTACTAAAATTTCAATTGGAATCTGAAATTCAACTTAGTGTTAGAAGGCCTGCCATAGCTCTTTTGCCTGTTATTGGTTGTGTAAAGAGGGCGATCAATCTATTTGTTCTAAAATAATGGGGACTTAGCAGGAAGAAAGGGCCATTTTTTATTGGAGGCATGTTACAGTTGATTAAAGCCATTGGATGAATGAAGTTGCATATTCGACCTATGGAGATTCAAATAAGATACTACAATATGTGAATTTGATATGCTAGAGAGGAAAGGCCTGGTGAAATTCTTGTTTCTTACTGGATGTTTAAAGAAGCTAAGTACACTGAAGTTTTTAATTGAATTTTTTGAATTAGTTTGGATTTTTCCTTGATCGGTATATTTATTTATTTTACATTTGTTGACTGGGAATGTCTGACTATGCCAAAACCCTTTTTCAGCAGAGGCCCGTGGAGAAAAGCTCCAGTAAATACATATAGCAATCAATCAAACATGTAGTAAATAAATCAATGAACAAATATTATGCAATTGGCATTAGCATAAGCAGCAACATTACAGCCACAGCAATATTATACAAGCGGTAGTATAGAAACGTTAACATAGGAGAAAAGATTTTTACAACTTATCTAAACAAGATATAGTACAAGTAAAGTGAAGAGGAAATGCCTAGATTAGAGAGGTGGGAGTAGAAATATTCAAGGAGGGTTAGAGCATTGGCAGATCCATTTCCTGTTAAAGTATTTTTTTAGAGTTTGTTTAAATTGTTTGGGATGCATGTTTGTTCGAAT
The DNA here is from genome assembly GCF_019279795.1 of Protopterus annectens. Lineage (NCBI taxonomy): Eukaryota > Metazoa > Chordata > Ceratodontiformes > Protopteridae > Protopterus > Protopterus annectens. The sequence continues at coordinate 737,589,591 of NC_056745.1, read as the reverse complement.
TTCGATGGGAAGTTTATTCCATTCAATAGAGGGATGGCAGCTGTATAAGTTATATCCAGATTTTGATTTGGGCTTATAGATTTTTAAGAGGTCAAGGGAAGAGCTTCAGAGGTTCCTTGCAGGAGCATAGTGGGAGATGATAGAGTGTAAGGCTGGACAGAAGGATGGCTGGTAAAGAATTGAGTGTATGGTTTGGAGCTGGGCGACAAGGAGGAGGTGGGGCAGTTCTAGCTAGTTTAGATATCTAAGAGAGAGACAGTGATGTGATCTGTATGGTTGTTGGGTTGCAGATCTAGCTACTTTGTGGTATGTAGAATCAAGTCTTGAAAGCAGAGAGGAATTTAGGTTAGTAAGGGTTTGTGAGCAGTATGTTAAGCAGGGAAGAAGGTAGGCATGAGTGAGGGCTATTCTAGCTTGCTGAGTAAAAAAATTGTTATTTCTGTAAAGTAGACCTAGTTTAAGGTGTGTTTTCCTGATACAATTATTAATATGGAGGTCGAATTTTAGTTGATCATCTATTGTGATGACAAGGAGTTGTGAGCTAGGTTCAACTGCAATTGGAGTCTTGTTGAGTGACTGGATAGTAAAAGAAGTTTTTATATGATTGGCTGTTTTAGGGAGGAAGAGTAGTAGTTTTGTTTTTTTAGGGTTAAGGATGAATTGGTTGTTTGAGAGCCATGTTTCTACTGAGTTAAAGGAAGACTGGGTAGCTGTTAAGAGTTTAGAGCGGAAGTTTGCTATTGTTATGACTGTGACGTCATCGGAGGATTGTATAATAGAGGAGAGAGGGCAGGAGGTATACAGCAGGTTTGTGAAGATGTTGAAGAGTAGTGGCCCTAGAATGGATCCTTGAGGGACACCCTTATGAACTGAAAGGGGAGTTGATAAAGCAGAGTCCCATTTTACAGATTGGCATCTGTCTTTAAGGTAGCTTTCAAACCATGCCACTGTTGTGGGGGAGAAGTTGAAGTTAGTCAATTTATTTAGTAGTAGGGAGTGAGAGACAGTATCAAAGGCTTTTGAAGGATCAAGAAAGAGACAGGAGATTAGTTTTTGGTCATCTCTGGCTGTGGAAATAGTATTTAGAAAGGATAGAAGTGCAGTATAGGTGCTGTGTTTTGGTCAAAAACCATGTTGTGTATGAGTAAGAAGGTTTTCTTGGGTGAGATGTTCCATAACTTGGTTATGTGTGCATTTTTCTAGAACTTTTGACAGAGGAGAGAGGATGGCAATGGGTCTAAAGTTGGAGATTTTACTGGAGTTACCTCCTTTGTGGATAGGTAGGGTACAGAACTGTTTCCAGATGGATGGCACTTTGGATTCAGAGACTGAGCGGCTGATGATTATATATCAGATGAGTATATGATTGACTGATGGGATTTTAAATAAGGAAACTCAGGATTTTGTTTAGGATCTGAATAAGGCTTTATGCTGAAAGTGCTTGTCCATTACATGAGTTATCAGTTTGTTTATTTAATAAAAGTTTTAACATTGGTATTTCTATGGGGGTATGCTCACTATTCCTTGGAGTTGTTTATAGTTTATTTTGAGCATTCTTTAGTGGTGTTTTCCTATTTTATTCATTTTTTGTTGGCTTGCTTATCAGGATACACCACACATAGAATTCAGTTGAGTTGAATGGATTTGTCTAACAGTTCTACTCCTACAACAGAATCTGTAGGGAGACGGGTGGTTAATGAAATAGCCACGGGTATGCTGAATACTTTGCTGCATTTGAACTTGGATAAAACTGTTTTAACAATACCTGAAACTGAAACTGAAGACCCAAGTTTTGAAAGTATTTTAAAATAGTAGAAAATGCAGCTTATCGTTTGAAATGGTTACAATGGCAATGCTTCCATTTGGAAGCTTGCCTTCACCATCAACTAATACCAAGAGGTTTGCGAGTAAAATGGATGCTGAGTTATGACAATACTTATCCAGAGCTGCTGGCCAAATAGCAAGCCATCAATATACAAACCAGCTTTAATTATATGAAACTACTTATTGATTTCTTAAAACCACAGGAAGAAGAAACTGGTAGAATGATAGAATCGAAGCAGAAGGAATTAGAAACCATGAGACTCTGACAGTCATTTTAATAAGCTGGAAAATCTACAAGATAGACTAGCAGCGTATGATCAGAGACTGAAAGAAATCAAGAGTCGTAAATTATTACGAGACGTCAATGACATCAAGCAAGACCACTTATTCGAATGGCCCAGGGTATCGAAGATTAATGAAAAAGAAAAAATAAACGAGAAAAAGAAAGTACAAATTGGTACTGAAGAAAGAAGGAATGTGAAGGAAATAACTAAGAAATGAGAAGGGAAGTATCCTGAAGGTATTGTTCATGCTGAAGTGCATCAAGAAAGCAATGATTTAATTACTAGAAATAACAATAATGGCAGTGTGCACCACCAAGGAGAAGTTATGAATCTAATAAATGGATTACCGAATGATGAGATTCATCAATTCAGAAGATACAGAAAACAGTAATAAGAAGGAAGACCTTCTGCTAAATTTGGGTGTTAAACCGAAGAGAAATGCTTCACATTTACCTATTCTACAGCAGCTCCCTTTTTTAATACAAATGAAAGAGTCACAACCAATCAGATCAACAAGCAGAGAAAGAAAAAGAAGGAAAGTCCTTTAGAACCTTCTCTAGTAGTTAACATATCAGACTGTGTTCTAACTCAAGAACAAAACACTCTTTTGGAAAAAGGCCTAAGTTTTATACCATCATTAAGATCACCTTTAGATGAACTTGTTACTGATCTTAAATGTTTTGGGAGAAATGTGACACTGAAGTGTGTTTTTGGTAACAACAACAATGAACCTGCAAGCCAAGGAAGACCTTTCAAGAAATAAAGTACTTTCATTCCTCTCAGCCATCACCACTGTTGAAATATTTATGTGTTTATGTGAGCAAGAAGTAACAAGGCTAGACAGAAAGGGAAGGGCAAACATTACCAGAACCTAACAAGTAAAGAGCATAAGGCACTAAAAGAAGTGCAGAAAAAGGGATGACATCATTATAAGACCTGCCGACAAAGGGGGGGGGGTAGATTTTATGAATACTGCTGACAATGTGAAAAGCATGGAGATTATGCTTAGTGATCAAGAAACTTATCTGACTATCAGTAAAACAGAATTAGAAGTAATGAAGTAGAGAATAGTTGATCTCCAGTATGAAATGCTGATGAATAGGAATATAACCAAGGAATTGTATGATTTTTTTGGAGTGGACCACCCAGTTATACCCACTATAAGCAGATTGCCTAAAATTCATAAAGATGAGTTGCAGCTACCAATGCACACAATTGTAGTGGGCGCAGGTTGGTCCACAGTGCCTTTATCTATTTATTTAGAGAATGAGCTTAAAAGACTTTTACCCAAAGCTACAACAGTTATTAAAGATACAGCACATTTTTTACGTCAATTGTATGAAGCAACAGGTAATAGAAATGATTTCTATGACCTGCTATTGGTTATCATGGATGTCCATAGCCTGTTTACTTCAATACCTAATCATTATGGGATAGAGGCGATATGTGACATAACTAGAGAGGAAAAGTCAGATTCCTATATAATTTGCAGCTTACTAGAATTGGTTCTTGAGAATAATGTTTTCCTATATGGCAATACGTACTACTGGCAACAATAGGGGGTAGCCATCTGCACCCCCTGTGCTAATAGTTACCCGAACCTGGTACTAGCCTGATGGGAAAAACAGTGGGAAAAGGATATGAGTAACATATGGAAAAAGAATATCATCATGTGCAATAGATTTGTGGATGATATTTTTATTGTATGGGAAGGAGGTGAGAATACACTGAGAAGCTTTGTGGATTATCTAACCAGTACCACTACCTTCCCAAAATTTGATGTTAAGATGTCTAAAGAACAGACTGAATTCTTGGATGTCAAGGTGCTACTGGATCCTAGAGAAGGGATCAATACAATGTTATACAGAAAGTCAATGTGGTGTAATCATATGCTGCACTTTTCCAGCATGCATCCAAGACATATATTCCGAAATATTGCAGACAGCCAAGTAACTCAGATCTCTAGATTGTATACACAGGATGAGATTTTTATCCAGGAGGAGAACAAACTAATGCATGATTTCAAGCAACGTGATTACAAAATAGAAGAGACACGAATGGTTCGAGTAAAAGAAAAGGATTTTCATGAACAAAAAGGTAGGCCCTATTACTCTGCATCACACCTTCAAAGGGCAATGAAGGGTGTGTCTGAAAATGCTCGTAAAGAGATCAAGAAATCGATGTTGAGAATGAATATCACTTATAGCATAGACAATTCTTTAATCTGCGATATGATTAAGAAATATTGGCCCATTTTAACATCAAATAACAGGATTAGAGACCTAGTGGGTAAGACACCCCGTTTTGCTTTTAAAAATAAAAAGAACCTGAAACGGTTGTTGTGATCCACAAGAAATCTAAAGGCTCAAGTAAATACACAGGCACATGTAAATGTGCATCATTTAAGGTTTGTGTTCTGATACATGCCAACAATATTTTTATCCATCCAAAGACAGGGCTGAGTTACAAGTTCCCAGGATGTGTGAATTGTACCAGCAAAAATGTTGTATATATTGCTACCTGTGCCATCTGTTCATTCTACTATGTTGGTAAGACGAACAGGATGTTAAAAGAACATATATTTAAGCACCAGTCGGACATCAAGAATAAAGTTGAGACTAATGCTCTATATGTCCATATCAGAGACAATCCAGGACATTCCTTTAGATTCATGGATATTTCTATGATCAAACCAACTTTATGGGAAGGGGACTTGGTTAACAAAACTGAAGTAGAAAAAACAAAATGGATTATGAATTTAAGGGCTGATTGCCCACCAGGGCTCAATGATGTTGTCCCTCTGAAACCCTTCCTTAAAGAACGAAGATTAAGTATCAAAAAAATAGTGCAGATATATAACAGATTAAACAAGATGAATGCCCTGATTTATTGGGTTATGAATATAGTTTTTCCTCATGAAACATGGAGATTTGTGCTGTATAAGCTCTTCGCATGGTACTGATGGTTTAAACCTGCTTCCCTGAAAGTTTCTCTAAACGATGGACTATAGTACGAACCTTTAGAGCTGTTGCATCTTAGGCTAGAAAGGAGGAGTTTTTTGCTCTATTAAAATTGCATTAGAGAATTGGAGTCTGAAATCTAAAAAAGATTTGCCGTAATTTTTTATCTGTGATTGGCTGTTTAAAGAGCGGAATTAACTTATCTCTGCCAAAGCAACAGAGGCAAGCAGGATGTAAGAGCTGCTCAATATTAGGGTAGAAAAGAGGTGTGCCATATTTCAATGAATTGATTGGAGAACTTGATCTGTGATTGGTTATTTAAAGAGGGCAACTAACCTATCTTCCAAAGCAACAGAGGCAAGTAGGAAGTAAGAGCTGCTCTACAATAGGGTAGAAAATAGGTGTGTCATATTTCACTAAATTGATTGGAGAACTCAAGCAGCATATTTGATCTATGGAGACTTAATGAAGAAACTATAATGCAAGAATCCAATATGCTTAAGATGAATCTCTTGGATTGATTGGCATTCATTAGGCTAAGTAATGATGGTTATATCTATATTTTTTATATATACTATATTTTCTTGGATTTTTTACTATTGGACTCGAAGCACGAAACTGTAGAACCGTTCATTATAAGCTAGAGAAAAGAATGTATTGCACTACTAAAATTTCAATTGGAATCTGAAATTTAACTTAGTGTTAGAAGTCCTGGCATAATGTTTTTTGTCTGTTATTGGTTGTATAAAGAGGGCAATCAATCTATTTGTTCCAAAATAACGGACACTTAGCGGGAAGTAAGGGATGTTTTTTACTGGAGGTGTGCTACAGCTGATTAAAGCCACTGGATGAATGAAGTTGTATGTTCGACCTATGGAGATACAAATAAGATGCTACAATACAAGAATTTGATACGTTAGAGAGGGAAGGTCTGGCAAAATTCTTGTTTCTTATTGGATGTTTAAAGAAGTTGATTATACTGAATTTTTTAATTGAATTTTTTGAATTAGTTTGGATTTTTCCTTGATCGGTATATGATTGGCCAATGGGATTTTAAATATGGAAACACAGGATTTTGTTTATGATCTGCATAAGGCTTTATACTGAAAGCGCTTGCCTGTTACCTGAGTTATCAGTTTGTTTATTTAATAAAAGTTTTAACATTGGTATTTCTATGGTGGCACGCTCACTATTCCTTGGAGCTGTTTATAGTTTATTTTGAGCGTTCTTTAGTGGTGTTTTCCTGTTTTATTCATTTTTTAGGTGTATTATGACATATAATCTTGTTAGTGTTTGTAGAATATAATTAAAAAATACTGACAATTCTTATTTCTTGTGATATGTTTTTTTTTATATTTGTTGTGACCTGTTGTTCAACAATTAGCCTCCTCATTAGGCCTTGAGCCTATTTACTTCACAGAGAGGAGAGATCATCTACTGACTGGGAAACATGCAAGAAGGGGTCATAATACAGCCAGGCATAAACATGTTTTGTGCTCCACTCGGCTTCTGTCACTCTATTCCCCTGCTGTGAAACATGTCCTTGTTCCTGCAGCTAGAGGCTTGAGGGTATGTCTCATGTCCACCAACACTAGGGATGTATGTGCTTACAATGGACTCTAACTCTCCCCAAGTCACTAGAATTACCTGAAAACACCATTCCGAGGTACCACGTCATCCATGATGTAGAGTGCAGGGGCTTTACTGATAATCCATAGCCCTTCTCTTAGTGGCTGACATAAGCCACAGCCACTGATTCCTACAACTCATCCCACACTTGTGCATATACTTCCCTACATGCTCTGCAGAGGCTGGTGTCCCTGGACTGGCACACCAAAGCACATATCTCTGATCAGTGCTGCATGTCACTTATCCACTCTATCTTAGAGTGAGTGCAGGCATTGCGGTGGTTGGACAACCTCACTCCAGCTCAGACAAGCAACCATAAACCACTTACTCCCAGCATTCCCAGGCAGACTGGACTTATAATCAAAACTGGGTCATCAGATTTAAGTCAAGGCTTTATCCCTTTTTGCCATGTAAACAGCTAAAACCTAGCTTTGCATTGTTTCAACACTTAAGATTTACAGTACTTCTGAGGATTTGGCTAGAAGTATTCTACACATGGATGGCCACAGGAAAGGCAGATGAATAAAACTTATGAATGTGGGTGCCTTCTAATTTTGGTCTGCTTACCCTCTCTTTATCTGATTGCTATGTAGAAGGCAACCAAGCTCAGACAGAAGTTTCAGTGCGAAGACACTTCCAGTTTATATGATATTACCTTGAAAGGAAGCATCACTTAGGCTAGACCTTTTGTGCAAAACTTCTCAGGACACACAATATCCCTTAAAAAAATACATTTTCCTCAAATACACTACATATAGTAATCATCATTTTTTTTTTTATTGCAGAGAGGGAGAATGTGGGGACTGGTAGTAATTAAGACAGCTTCTGTACCCCAAAGCTCATTACTTTTCCTCCATGTATGACCCAATTCACTAAATAACTGTACAGACCTAACAGAACATTGCACAAAGGAGTGCTACACATCACCAACATGTATCTGTAAACTTCACTTGCTAAACAGCTATCAAATGACTTTTCACACTGTAAAAACACAAAACATCTAAAAGTCACCTGCTAGCTGTTTCTGCACCTTTAACAAAGTGTAAAAAGTGGATGTCAAGATAATCAAAAAACTCACCAGTACTTATTACAAAAACAAATCCCTGATTATAGAGCAGAACTTTATAAGCCCATTTTCCATATTTTGTATTTGATTTAGTAAATACTTGTAGGTTGTAGCAAATGTGGTGGACACTTGAACACTGCTATATTAGCAGGTTGGGCTGGGTTCTTCCCATTTGTAGTGTGAATGGTCAGAACAGCTTCCTGCTTCCACTTAAGTTTTTGTGGAGTGCTCCATTCGTCCCACATCTTGAGATATGTCATTTCTTGTTCTGTGTCCATTCAGACTAAGCCCTGCATGCAAATGAAAGTCTACCCACACTTTTTGATCATCGACCACAGGTTCATAAGTTCAAAGAAGGTTAGCAGGTTAATGGCCCTAGAGCACTTACAAGCCTAGCCATGAGTTTCCCCAATTGTCGGTGGTTAGGTGAGTGAAGTTTTCAGAGCAAAGAGTCTATGGTACTTAATACTGATGGATATGGGTGCCACCCCAGGAGTGAATTTGCAGTCACTCATCCATGGATATAGGTTGTGGTTGAAGAGGGTCGGGGAGGGGCTCTGTTTCACTTTAATTGGAAGCTTGTTCCAGAGAAGTGGCAGTGTCTGTGAGATGTATCTGTCACTCTGGCATGACTGATTCATGTCAGAGGCTGGGTTAAGATCCTTGGAGCAAGTGACCCTCGTGCAGTTTGATTTATGAATGTGTAACATTTCCATTAGGGCCGGGTCAGAAACTGCCTTGAAAGCCAGGCACAGGTCACCCCTTAGCAACCTGTAGGAGACAGAACACAGTGACAGGGGATTCAGTCTTTCTGTGTAAGACTTGTTTTGCGTACCCTGTAATTTCTTGGTGAGAAACCTCTGTGTTCCCTCCAATTGTAGGTGTCTGGTGAGGTACATGCCATAGGGAGCACTGTAGTAAATTATTGGTCTGATGAGGGCTGAGTATAATGGAATTATAACATCATTAGATCTAGATGTGATGCCTTTTCTTATAAGATGTGCCACATAGAAGGATTTCCTTGCTACTGTGGATACATGGTGGTCAAAGTTCAAATTGCTATAAACCTGAGCACTCAGATCACATACCACTGAGTCTACACTTAGGGGGTTGCTGTCTATAATGTAATTAGCAGGGATGTTAGCTTTCCCAAAGAGAAAAATAATGCATTTCTTTGCATTTGCTTTAAGCCACAGCTTTCTCACCAATCATTTGTCTGCGTTAACCCTGTTTGCAGTATATTAACATAATTGCGGGACTGAATGATTACTTCCAATTTGCAATTGTCAGCAAACTTTGTCAGACACAGGCTGTCCAAATTTTCCTGGACATCTGAGAAATAAATTCCAAACAGTAAGGAGACTGGCACAGAACCCTGTTGTATGCCACTGGTGACTGGTCTTTTGCTAGAGGTGAAACCACCCACTTTGACAGTATATGTATTGTCAGTGAGTCAGTTGGCTACTCATCTAGTAATGTAGGGGTTTATTCCCAAATGGGAGAGTTTCTCTATAATACCTGAGAAGAGAATTATGCCAAATGCCTTGACTAGGTCAAGATAGGCAGTATACACTTCTTTCCCTCAACCAGGGCTTTGATGACTTTCTTGAAGAAATCGACCATGTTTAACAGGCATGATCGACCTTTAATGAATCCAAAGTGGGCTGGATCCAGAGTTTGGACATTACCTATGTCCTAGTTAATAAGGTCCATAATGATTCTTTCCATGGCCTTGCAGATGAAGCTAGTCAAGCTTATGGGCCCATAATTCCCAGGGTCAGTTGATAGTCACCTTTTGTGCAGAGGGATTACTGTTGATGTCATCCATTCTACTGGAACATAGCCAGTTCGTAGGTTGTGGTTAAACAGGGATCCAAGTTGGGCTGCTAGGTCATGTTTTAAGTTGTTTAAAAGGCAAACTGGGATGTTGTCTTGTCCCATTGATGCTGTGTTTTTTACCTTGAAGAGAGACAAGATGATCTACTTTCTTGAGATAATAGGCTGAGAGATGGTGGCAGGTATAATTTGGGGGGATGACTGGAGGGGACTGGGGGTGAAGTTTACTCCAAATCTGTCAGATAGCAGGTTGGCTATTACCTCCAGTTGAGTATGGGTGGCACCAGCTGCAACCAGTTCAGCACATAGCTGGGTATTCCCTTTTAGATTCTGGATGTAGTTAAAGAATGCCTTGTGATTCTCCTTAGCTATGGAAGATATTTTTGCTTTGTAAGTAACTTTGGAGGACTTAACAAGATCTCTAATTTGTTTGTCTACACCAGAGAGAGATTTCCTCCTCTGCTGAGTCAGTTCCTTCTTGTTCTTGGACATTAGTTTCTTCTTCCTGTTGTATGGTCTGTTTATACTAGGGGTCCATCAGGGTGGCTTGTTTTTTCGGCAAGACCTATTTGTAATCCGGTCAGGTACAGCAGATTCTATGCAAGTGCTTAAGTGATTATATAGGAGATTGGTGTACACCTCTGCATAGGAGTCATTGTTATCTGCATTTGAGGGGGGCTTTGACACTTCTTATACCATTACTTAGTAGGAGATAATTTGTCTTTGAAAAATTGTTAAGCATTTGATCTTGATGGGGTATCTGGTCTTATAATTACATCAAATGAGACTGATTTATGGTCCAGTCTTACCAGGGAGGACATCAAAGGTGGGCGTGCAATGTTCTCCCATGTTAGTGAGTACAATGTCTAAGACATTTGAGCCTCTTGTGGGTGTGCTGACTAGCTGTTGCAGAGCATTTTCATTGACAAAGACCAAGAATCTCCAAGACCAGCAATGTTTGCAGTTGTGTATGTAACCCCGTCAATGGTAGGAAAATTAAAATCACTCATGAGTAAGGTTTTGGGCTGTATGGCAAGTAACTCCAGTAAGTCCAAGTATGAGATATGCTTTTTCTGTTTCATGGTGGGAGACCGATAGCTACCTATGATGTGGTAGGGGGCTTTGCCTATAGTTAATTGGTCATGGAGTAGCTCAAGAGACCCATACTGTTTGACCAGTCTTGGGGTGTATCTATGCTAAATGAAGATGGATACACCACCTCCTTTGGTTCTTTCATGCTTAGTTTGTGGTCTGAACGTATGGAAAGCATTATAGCCCTGCACGGCCAGGGTGCTTCCTTCTCCTTTGAACCATGTCTCACTGACTGAACAGACATTAGCGTCTTCCAAAGTGAGGAGTGCTTCCTCTGAGTGCAGTTTCATGTTTAGACTCCTACCATTAAGCATCAGTACCTTGAGTTTATCTAGAGAGGATTTTGTTATGTTGGGACATTGATTTTTTTGACAGTGTCTACAAAAGACACAATAGGGTTGGCTAATGCCTTTGCCAGTATCCAAAAGCCTGGAGGAGACATATGCAGACCATCTCTGGCAAAGCAGTGTGGCCTGTCGACCATTTCTTCTCAGGCTGACACACATTGGATCCCCTTGGACTGACACCAGAAGATAGGTCAATTGCTAAAGTCAATCATTTTTGATTGCATTGTGGCATCATCCTTGGAGAAAGAAGAATGCTGCTCAAGGCTAAGCTTATACTTGCCTGTGACACATAATCTGAGAGGTCAGTCATGTCTCTCTTCATATAGTCCAGTGAGGTACATCTCAAGTCATTACCCCCCACATGGACTATGACAGAGTCATACTGGTACTTGTGGTTGTGTGGCTTGACTGCTTGAGTGACTTGACAGATCCTGGCTCCTGATAGTCAGCTAACCACAACTCACTCTTTACCCAGCCTGGTGAGGGGAACATATGTGTGATTCACAATGGAGTCAGCCATGACCAGTACCTTAGGTTTTTGTGGTGTTATGTCTTATGGGCTTATTTGTTGAGACACTGGTGTGTGTGTGTGTGTGTGTGTGTGTGTGTGTGTGTGTGTGTGTGTGTGTGTGTGTGTGTGTGTGTGTTTGTGTGTCTCTGTGTTATTATGTGCTGTGTCTGTTTTTGCATTGTCATGTGTGTACGTGGTTTCTCTTGGGAGTACTTTGATATTTTGGAGGGTCACTAATGAGCAACTCCACATATGTGGGTTTATGGGTCATGTCCTTATTTAGTGTGGGAAGTGTGAGTGTGCTGGCAACCTGCTTGGCATTTGATTTATCTTTATATGTGAGTTTTGCCTCCAATTTCATAGTATAACTACATCTCTCACATAAAGTGTTTGTTTCAGAGGCATTTGCAGTAAACACGTGACAATAGCTACAATGCCTGCAGAAGCTCATGTCTATCAGGCTGGCCAGATAGATAATGGAAAACTGCCCATCTATGATAGCAGGTTCTTACTGTATGTTTTATTAGGGAAGGGAATGGGTTAATTTGACAAGACTATGTTGGTAGTGTCGAGGCTAAAAGAGGGATGTATACTTTGTGTCGGCTAAGGTTGATCAAAAAGGCAACGCTGCACAGTGTGCAACTGAGTTGCTCCTAAAGAAGAAGAAAAACTTGGGAAGAGTTTCACTGATAGCTATTTAGGGAAAAACTGAGCTTTTAGGCTTTTGTGTCTATACAAAGCACTGCTAACCGATGCAAGGCTTAAATATGAGCACAGAGAAATAAGTTTTAAGTTAACTACCAATCAGAAAAGCATACAATAAGCCTTCCACCAGCAAGCACCAACTCAGACAGGTTAGATCAGCATGCTTCTGCCACAAGGGTACATTAAAACACCCCGCGTCTAACAGGACTAGACAAATTGCCCACAGTAGCCCTACAACTAATAGATACTCTGTAATACAACACAACTACTTAAAGCAGCAGCAGACAGTACTTTTTTTTGAAACTACTAAAGTACAATCACAGTATATAAGAGAAGTGCAAAAAAAATACTTAGAGCCCTTTTGTGTGCTTCCCAGCTCAGATAGACCAGATAAACACCTACTGTCACTAGATGAATAATCCCAGTCCTTCTATTATAAAAGCACAGTAAAGGCTTGCCCAGAGTGAAATGTTACCCCAAACAAACTTAAAGATATGGATATAGCAGTGTACTTTAAACAGCTTATAAAAGTGTGATTATTCAATAAAAGTATTTTGTTTTGTATAAATGAGCCAAGAGCCACTCAATTGTACAGAATTTATAAAGGTACTAAAAACAAGATGAGGTGAGTAATAAGCCTTCCAGCCAATACAACCTAAACAGACCAGGCTACTTCCCATTGCACTAGATGAAAAATCCACTGATCTCTTGATATAAAAGCAAGCACTTGCTAGAGTGTAGAAATATACCACTTTATCCAACAGCTAACCAGATAATTTAGAGCAACTAAATCAGTAGAATAGCCAGTGAGAGGCAAAATGCACTTTTTCAATATAAGTACAAAGAAAGACAAATAGATAATTCAATATATCAACAGCAGTACAGAAAGAGAGGAGCTTATTAAGCTCAATTTACATTAAGGGTGGGTAGCTTAAAATCATCAGGCTTATAAAATTGATCAACAAAGATGAGGGTGGGTGGGAAAAACTATCAGAGAATACCAGGCAGTGCTTTAGTTTGTGCAGGCTTGAAAATTTTCAGAAAAAATACAAAGACCCAGAATTCACTGTGTATTTAATTATCACTCAAGAAACAATTTAACTGATGAAAAACATGTAAAATGTGCAACCTAGATAATTTAAGTGTCTATCTTTCATATAAAACAAGAACATCAGGCCAAGCAGATTTCTTAACACAGAAAATAAAATATAGCAGATAAAACAGAAAGCAGCTCTATCACTCACAGACAAATATATATATTTACTTTCCTCACCCTGCAGGGAATCACCAGCAGTGCTTTAGTTTATGCAGGCTTGAAATAATTTCATAGGATCATAGGTTCATAGACAGTGGGAATTAAATAAAAAAAAGTTGTGCTTTGATGAAGGGTCTGGTACAGGAATAAAGGATATAAGGAAATGTATATGAATGTAAGCAACTTGACAGCCTGTTGTATAACTATAGCTAAGTTGATATAGGCTTGATGTATAGTGCATCCAATATACACAGGAAGGTATCAACTTCTACCATACTGAGACTTGTTGATTTTCTGCATTTTTTTAATGAGATAAACTTCTGCATCACAAAAACATCTGAGTTGCACATACATTTTTCCTAAGTTTAATTAACTGCTGGTATGCTTGTTGCAGCTTCAACACTGTGATGATAACTCACAAGAACTGCAAGACACATATTTGTAAGCAGTTAATGCTCCCCAAAATAATGTTCCTTAAAATGGTTTCACTGTTGGTGTGCTTGTTTGCAGCCTCCCCCCCAAAAAGGACAATGTTTATTGCTACTATACTTGTAATGGTCCTCATATCAAGCCTCCCCAAAATATTGACCGGCCTCACAGCCTGTAATGTATTTCCTTTTCATCATGCAGCACAAACCAGTCAATCTAAATACAACATAAATGACATTACCATAACCACAAAATGATACTCACCCATCTGACTGAACTTTAGAAAACCAAAGTACTTAAGTACCCTTGAGTTCAATAGGCATAACCTTGTCAAATTCATTAGCAAATTAGAGACTACAAACAAACCACACCAGTTCCACCTTTTTATTTCTCCCTTAGCTTGTGGGGGTTTAGAGCCAAACCCAGGCCCTTGTATAAATAACACTACTCTAATAACCCATAAAAATGATTACTGGAAACATAAAATGACCTAAAATTCTCCTATTTCACTGTCAGAAGCAATTGCAGTAAAATGAGAGAGCTACACTTTTAGTTGTCATAATATCAACCTGACACAATTGCTATGTTGAAAACATGGCTTAAACTAAATGTAGACGATTCAGTAATTTCTCCAGTATGACACAACATAATATGGTCTTAACAGATTAATAAAAATGATGGAATTATATACATGATTTATTCAGAAACTCAGAAGTTATCTTAAATCAGTATAACAATATCCAAATGTAATCATGCAAAGTTACTGCTAATCACCCAAAAGCTTAATATGCATAAAACAATGCACATTAAGTATGTGCAAAAAAAAAAGAAAGAATATAAGGTGAAGGATCAATGAAAAGGCAAGAAATGTGGAAAATGCATTAATATAGTTGCAGGTACAGAAACCTCTTGGAACAGCCTTATGTTGATCAGGATCTAGAGTGGTTAAGGAGAGATCAATTTCAAACAAAAGCAGAAAGGTTAATATTGGAGGCCCAGGATAGCAGACTACATACATGTTAGTTTACAAAGTCCATTGAACTTGTCAGAGAAACATACAAAGGCAGTTGTTATAAAACAGAATTGGAAATAGTTGCACATCTTTTTGCTGGATGTAATACACTAATGACAGAAGGCCTGTATACTGAAAGGCATAATAATGTGACAAGGCTGTCACATTGGCGATTGTGTAAACATTATAATACTGAAGCATCTGAGAAGCATTAGAAACATAAGGCACCAAGCAAAGAAAATTATGAAGTTTATATCAAATAGTCTCACCCATTACTAACAGTCCAAAAACAGATGTGAGAAAACAGATACAGTAGTCCATGCAAAGATGACAAAAGTAGTATTTATCATTGAATTTGCTACACTCAGTGATTACAGTGTCTTATGTATGGAGACACAGTCATAAAATTCCAGGATTTGCCGGCAAAATGAGGGCAATGTGGAAGAAGTATACCCAGACAGTTCCAATAGTAGTAGGAGCAATGGGTCTCATAAAAAATATAATCATATTTAGAATTGTTACTGATACATGTAACTCTATATGAATTGCACAAGAAGTCAGTTCTGGGTGTATGCAGGTGCTGCAAAGAGCACTTTTGGCTAACATCAAAGATTGAAATAATACTAACTTAATGAACTGTAATCATACTTCGACTTAGAAATAGGGTCCATTCCCTTCATTGTATTAGAAACCCAAAAGACTTGGAGCAATTAAAGAGAGGTGCCATTTATATCCCACTCATGAATACAGACATTAACATCTTCAACCTAGAATATACCCTCTCCTGGATTACCTCTAATACAACATTGTAATATTTGAAGACT
>NC_056745.1:737546944-737573317 GCF_019279795.1 Protopterus annectens | reverse complement strand
ATGTACTGCAGATAAGCAGGGAGAAAGAAAAAAATTAAAAAAAGAACACTTACCCAGATGGCAACAGACTATAGACTTACTTGATGTAACTTCAGTACAAACAACAAGAAAAATGTTGATGGTTACACTGAATCCTACTGTAAAACACTCGGCCAGTAGAAACTTGATAATTACATTTCTACACATTAATAGCAGAAAGACAAACTTTGATGCTGTTACTGCAACCTAGAGTAAAAAGTCAGTAGACATGTGCTGATATATGTACTACACATTAACAGCAAAGACACAGCACTTAGCCACAATTAAACACAGTGAAATCTTAGTTATATATTTCTAGAACATGTTTGAACCAAAATGAAATAAACTATAATGATTAAGAAAATACAGTAATCCACTGTACCTTTTTGAAGAGTGAAAACAGCTGGATGGTGACACATACTTGGGACATGGGGTAGTGAAGTGACTCTGAAGTTGGAGCCACACTGGCAAATTTAGTGGGAAAACAAGCTGTGATGCAGGGAGGAGCATTCAGTTCCTTGAGTGGAAAGCAGTCTCCCCCCAGATGGTTTACCACCATAAACAATCAGTGAGGTAGGATGTTCATGGATACGAAAGACAAGTTGTCTGAACTCTAAATGCTTGTCTCGAGTCACTGCATCTAATTTTATATTTATGGGCTTTTCAATGTCTTTCCAGGGATATGTTACACTGATAAGAGTAAAATATGCTAAAGTGTTAATGTAGCTTCACCTTCAGCAGTAAAATGGCCTATGAGTGTGGGTGAATGAGCGGGGGGTGGGGATATCCTTCCAGCAGATTCAACACTACAAAACAATGCAAACTAGACTTAAAAAAATAAGTTATTTGCATATTGCTTACATAGATTTAACTTTATTTGTTTCTTGTGTACTTCTTGGCAACTGCAGGTGAAATTCAGCTGTGCAAGTTCTTTAGGTAGTGTGATATGATAAGTCTGACTACTGCTGCTGCTGCAGAAGGTATACACACACGTTTCACTTTTTGCAGAGTGAAAACAGCTGGATGGAGACACATACTTAGGACATGGGGTAGTGAATTGATTCTGAAGTTGGAGCCACAGCAGCAAATTTAGTGGGAGAACAAGTTGTGATGCAGGGAGGAGCATTCAGATTCAGAAAGAAAGAGAGATCTGATATGGTGCAATATTTATGCAAAGGAGAAAGCCAGATTAATCAAAACAAAAAAGCAACCCCAAAATACTAGAAGGGAAATACAGGCAAAGGCATCCAGGTATGGAAAATTTCACAATCCCAAAAATAAGATCACAAACAGGGAACTTAGAAGAGAAGATTAGTACAGTAGAAGTTGAAAAAATAGAAGCTGAAGTTATGGAATACCTGCAACGTTAAGGGTTTAGTGTCGAAAGTCTAACACAGGTTATAGCACAGCATGATGGAACAATGAGTCCTCCAAGTAAGGAGAAACAGGAGGAGCAGGAGACATCTGAAGAAGAAGTATGGACATGGGAAAGAAGAAGAGATTTAATATGGTGCAGTATTTATGCAAAGGAGAAAGCAAAACTAATCAACACCAAAGATATTTGAAGAGAAATACAAGCGATGGCATCCGGATATAGAACATTTTACAATACAACAAATAAGAAAACGAAGAGGAAGATATGAAAGGAGGATTAGTATTGGAGAAGTTAAAGAAATAGAAACTGTGGTTGTGGACTACCTGCAACGCGAAGGATTTAGTGTAGAAAATCTAACTCTGATAATATCACATTAGAATAGAGCAATGGATCCCCAAATTAAGGAGAAACCAGTGGAGTGGAAAACATCTGATCAGTTGCCATATGAAGATATTTGGAAGCCTTTCATATGAAATGAGTACAAAAGTTCAGTTTCCACAGGAAGAGGAAACTGTGGCAACTCTGATGCAATCAATTTTGTGGAGTAGTAGGCCACTGATTATGAAAGAGCAATGTATGATATAGCATGAAACTGAGGAGAATGTGGCATAGAAAGGTGCTCTAGAACTTTCTGTAGAATGCCTGCAGGAAATGGAGAACAAAGAATGCGTCCTCAGTTTAGAACAAAATGATGTAATAAAAGAGTGCTTAATTTAATGGAGATAGACATATTAAGATCAATGAAAGAAATAGACTACAGAAAGTCAATAAAACACAAAAAGTTGGATGTTTAATAAAACTAATGAACAAAGTAATTAGGACTGTTCATATAGATTCATGCAATACAGCAGAAGTAACTAGGATACATTACTGTGCAGCTAATTTAATAATACATGCCCCGGGATTCAATAACATCTACAAACTGTTTTGAATGAACAGACAGCACAGACATAATGCACACCTTCTTCATCCTAATTTTAGTTTGTCTACTGAAATTCTTGCAGCTTTAAATATTAACAGGGATACATAAAGGTTACCACAAAGTGTAGACTACATGTACACTTAGTGTAATCTTTCTGGGTGACTAGAAAGTATAAAAAATG
Organism: Protopterus annectens; assembly: GCF_019279795.1. NCBI lineage: Eukaryota > Metazoa > Chordata > Ceratodontiformes > Protopteridae > Protopterus > Protopterus annectens. The sequence continues at coordinate 737,570,821 of NC_056745.1, read as the reverse complement.
TGATAAGAATTTTATTGAATACATATCGTGTACACTTAGTGTATACTTAGTGTAGGCTTTATTAAATCTGGCCCAATGTTTTACCACAAAAACACAGGGCAGTAAGGGAAAGAAAGTGGAGAAATCAAATGCCACCATGGAACTATTGAATAGAGAAAACTATAAAGCAATTATTAAGACAGGAAGCGTCACTGTTAGAAGACTATAGAAGAGGGAACAGATCAACAAAAATGCTCAGAAAGATAGACGTAATAAAAACATTGTGCAGTATCAGAACAGATCAGGATCTATTGTGCACCATCGCAAATAATAAAGTAAAAATATCAACACAGGCAGAAAAACTTAGAAAATATGCAGCTAAATATAATGACAAAGTACAAACTAATCAATTATTGATGACCCAAAATGCTTTATAAAGAATTGGGAAACAAGGCAAAAGGAATTAAAACACCACCAAAAAAAGAAGAAATAGATACATTTTGTATAAATATCTATGAAGATTCTGGGGAACATAACAAAGATCATGAATGGATAGAAGAAGTAAATGAAAGAAAGAACAAGAAGTTCAAATGTACAGGATATGAAATGGTATGAAGTAATGGCTAGAGAGATTGAAACAAAGTTATGAAATGCTCCTGACTGGAAAACCCCAGGCCCAGATGAAGTACATAACTTCTGGCTAAAAGTATTAACATCTTTACATGAAGATTTAGCCATGAGTAAGAACTATTTATATGTGCACCCTAAATAGACACCAACCTGGTTAACAACAGAAAAAAAAATAATATTTATTTATTTATTTATTTATTTATGTAATAATTTACATTTGTTTATCGGGTAATGTCCAACTGGGCTGGTGGCCCATTTTCAGCGGAGACCTCGGAGAAAAGCGCCAAAAGAATAACACAAGTAACAGTAAAGAAATACAATATTATGCACACACAATATTAAGAGCAACAGACGTAATAATACAGAAATAATAAGAATTGATCAAATGCTCTATAAACATATGTTACTAGTAACTATTGCAAGAATAATTGCACATAAGGCCTAAAGCAGAATGCTGAATATAGAATTCTGGTGGCTTATTAATATTCTATAGCATTAAGACACATCTCTCAGAGAAACAATCAGTATAACATATGAAGAAAAATAGCTAGAGTTAAAATTAAGGTGAAGGAGAGATGGTGAGAATATACTAGGAGAGAGGGAATTATCCAGGAGAACTACAGGGGCAGAGCTAGTTGCTGTTAAGATATTCTTTTATTTTTATTTTGAAAGATGCATAGCAGGGAGTGTTTTGTATGTTTAGAGGAAGAAAATTCCAGTACTTAGCTATTTTGTTGAGTAGAGGACATCACCATGGGAATTATGAGACTGAGTTATTTTGAGCAGTGGTCTATCGGAAGACCTAAGGAACCTGCTGTTGACTTGTAGTTGGACTAGGGATGACATTCCGGGGCAGTTGTTGGGGTTGCGAATGATGTTGTGGGAGAGGGTAAGTTGGTTTAGTGTTAGCAGGTTTGGGAGTACTAACCACTTTAGTTGATGAAGAGCAGTACAATGATGGGCTTTATGGGGATGGCTGGTGGTAAACTTTGCCATTTTGTTATAGGAGGACTCTAGGTTATAAAGGTCGGCCTTGCAGAAGGTGGTAAAAATTTGCGAGTAGTAAAGAAGGGTAGATAGAAGCTGTGATCTAGCTGTGGCTAACCTGACTTGGGGAGTTAGGTAAGGTTTGGCCATGTAGAGAGCACCAAGTTTAGCATGGACTTTTATGATAGTTTAGGAAATATGAATATCATATTTTAGTCAGCTGTCATTTGTAATGCCTAGGAGCTTGGCTTGGTTTGCAGGCTCAATTTTGGTACCATTGGCAGATAGAATAGAGAGGGGCATGGAGCTGAGCTTGGACAATTTGTTTGTGAAGAATATTAAGTGAGTCTTGTTTGGACTCAGAATGAATTGGCATTTAGATAGATAAGATTCTATTTCCTGGAAAGATTTTTGCATCTTGTCTTGTAGTTCTAGTGGGGAAAGAGCACAGCAAATAAAAGACGTGTCATCGGCGTACTGTATGACGGAGGCAAGTTGGGTTGCTGAGTTTGGGTTATTGGTAAATATGATAAAGAGAAGGGGCCAAGTATGGATCCTTGGGGTACTTCAGTGTATACAGACAATAGAGGGGAGAGATTTCTTTCCCACTTAGTAGCCTGTTGACAGTTTGATAGCTAACTGATAAACCAAGTTAAGGATGCTGGACTAAGATTGTATGAAGAAAGTTTGTTGAGTAGTAATTAGTGGGAAATACTGTCAAAAGCTTTTGACATGTCCAGAAAGATGGCTGAGACTAGTTATCCATTGTTCATATGGTGAAGAATGGTGTTGGTGAAGGATATTAAGGCTGTGTTAGTACTATGCTTGGAGCGAAAGCCATGCTGGGTATCGGCTAGAAGGTTATTAGTGGTAAGGTGATATAGGAGTTGTTGTTGAATACATTTCTCTAGGATTTTAGCTATGGGTGGGAGGATAGCAAAGGGGTTGTAGTTAGAGATATTTGTGGAGGGGCTACCCTTGTGAAGGGCAATTATGTGTGTGATTTTCCAGAGATGTAATACATAATTTTTGGAAATAGAATGATTGATTAGTGTAGAGATAAGATAGGCAATGGATGGACCTGCTATTTTTAGGAATTCATTTGGTAGTTGGACAGCAACAAGGCAGCAGGGTTTTAGCTTGCTCAGGAGATGTTTAATGTACAAAGTTTGAATAGGTTTAAATGAGAAGGATTTTGTACTGACAGATGCAGGGGAGGGGATTGTGAGCGGTTGATATTGGTGGCTATGACGGAGTCGGGTGATAGAGTTAAAAAAATATGAGTTCAACTGAGAGGCTAAGGGTTCAGAGCTATTGGAAGCTGAAGGAGTGGGGGTGGAGGTTTTCCCAGGGTTGAGGAGGTGGTTGATAGTTTTCCAGAATTTTTGTGGGGTTTGTGCGTGCTTTTGTTGAGAGGTTTGGAAGGAATGTTTTTTATCATTGTTTTGTTTTCTCTTAGTTTGGTTTCTTAGTTTTTGACAAACAGTGAGATCAGATTTGTTTTTGGTGGATAGGTAAAGAGCTCCTGGTTTATCCCTTTGTTTAATTAGCAGCTTAGTATCATGAGCTAGCCATGGTAACTGTTTTGATTTGGTTTGAATTTTTCTGGTGGGGGCAAGACTATTTACGATGTCCAGAAATTTGCTGTTAAAGAATTTTACTGCAAAATCCAGTTGTAGGTGATTTAATGGAGCCCAGTCACAGTGCTGTAGTAATAAATTAAATGGGTCAGTGGAAAAGTGTTTCTTACTACGTATGTATTTTAAAGGACTTTAGGATTTACTTAATGTTCCTTTCCTAAGTAGAAATGTGGGCGTGTGGTCACTAAGTTTGATTGGTAGGCATCCAGATTGGTGCCTCAGGTTTGGCCTGCTAGTTAGTATCCAGTCAAGCAGTGACCCTTTGTTAAAGTGGTTGTCAGTGCGAGTAGGAGAGTCTATAATTTGTGAGAAATTCTAGAGGTTGATGAATTTGGAAGGGGAGTTACAGGAGCAGGAGAGCCAGTCAAGATTAAAATTTCCCAGGATGATATTTTCTTGAAAGAAAGAGGAGGCAGACCAAGAAAGGAAGAGTTCTATGTTGTGAAGATTGTTGCCATGGAGCAGATAGGCAGCTGTGATAATTATGGATTTGTGAGAATTTATTTGCAGGTGGGTGATGAGAAGTTCTGCATTGGGAATGTCAGGTGGTGAACAGTTTAGTTTTTTTTAGTTTTAGGGGGTCTTTAAACATAATAGCTACTCCACCACCTCTTTTGCTTAGTCTGTCTTGTCTAATAATATTATAATTGTACAAAATTTCAGAGTCTTTGATGTGAGGTTTTAACCAGGTTTCAGTAATTACAGCATTGTCAGGACAGTATGTGGCAAGGATAGCATGAAAGTCAGTAATTTTATTTACCAGGCTTCTGAGATTGAAATTTGTCATAAGAAGGTCAGAGTTTGAATTAGATAAGATAGAGGTAAATGCCTTAGATCTAGCGAGGGTTTGGTTAGGAGAATTTACATGAGAGTTAGGGAGATGCATCTGGTTTGGAGGTAAGTCAAAGATTGGGGCTGGGTTGGGATGGATGTCAGTCTGTAGTTTAATATTTGTAAGGGAGTGTAATAGTAGGTTTTTCAGTTTAGTGATAACCAGATAGACCCTGAAAGTAGGAGGCTGAGGGTTTTAGGATTGAATATGTTTGAAAGTATAAAGGAGGGTGTTGGAAGAATTGTATAGTTGTGTGCAGATGTAGCTGTAAGGTTTAAGTGTGGGTTGGTGGGTAGAAAGAGTTTGAGAAGGGAGGTGATGGTACTACATGTTATCATTGTGGACGTTTGAGGCATTATAGGCTAGGCAGAGAAAGCACAGTAGAATGGAGTGATAGTAAATAGAGTGGTAGGGTTGCATAGTTAGAGTAGGAACAGAGAGAATGGGGAGAGGAGTTGATCAAAAGGGGAGGGGAGGAATAATTAGAGGTTAGAGAAATTGAAGGTTGGTAGAGAAAGACTGAGATAGTAGAAACATTAGTGGTGGGATAGGTGGGTGGGATAGAGACAGTTATTGGAGAAAGTAGGCAGGGGTGTGGTTTGTAGAAGTATAAATCTGAGGAAGGAGGGGGTGAGTGGGAATGGGGGTAGGGTAGGGTACTCCTACTTAAGAGTGAACCTGCAAGCTATCCTAAAAACTACAGACCAATAACTTGTCTTACAGTGATGTATAAACTATACATCAGAATTGATGCCAACAGAGTTTATAGTCATTTAGAAGAAAACTCAGTCATGGCAAAAGAAAGTCGTATGGAACAAAGGATCATTTGCTGTTAAATAAAGTCATAATGTAGAACTGTAAAAAGTGGAATAATCTAATTATGGCATGGATAGACTACAGAAAAGCATTTGACAGTATTCCACATTCATGGATAAAAGAGTGTTTAAAAATGTATAAGATACACCGTACACTGGTTTATTACATTACAGCAACAATGGAACGGTGGCAAACCACTTTGCAGTTAAGCCATGATAAAGGACAAATGATTATTTTAGGGAAAAACATCAAAGAGGGGTATTCTTGGCTGACTATTTGTCACCACTGTTCTTTTGTCTTGCCTTTAACCCATTAATCTGTTTACTTAACAGATTAGGTCATGGCTACAATGTGGCTCCCAGAAAACAACAAAGTGTAAAGATTTCTCATCTCCTTTTGTGGATGAGTTAAAACTTTATAGTTCATCAGAAGAGGAACTGAAAGCAGAACTGTAAGTGGTCAAACTTTTTCCGATGATATAAGAATATTGTTTGGTTACTGCAGCAGGGCTAGCCACCCGGTGCTGTGAACTTTGGCTCGAAATGATTGTCACTGTTGAAGTGACATCCCAACCCCATGTGCAAAAATGGGAAAATGGTTTTGAGGATGGATGGATGGATAAGATCATCATTTCATCTTGATAAATGTGCAAAAGCAGTCTTTAAAGCAGGAGAGCTGCAGCACCAAGAAAACATCAGCCTGGGACAGGAATGTGATATAAAAGAACTTGAGCAAGAGGAGTGTATAAATATTTGGGAAGTGATGAAAGATTAACAATAAAATATGAACAAATGTAAATAAATCTTAGTAAAGAATATTTTAGAAGACTAAAATTAACCATGAAAACAGCACTCACATGGATGAACAAAGTCCAAGCTATAAACCAATTTGCTCTTCCTGTCCTAACTTACAGTTTTGAGGTGATTGACTAGCCCCAAATGGTGTTGGATTGGTTGGGCAGGAAAACAAGAAGGATGATTCATGCTCATCAAATCATTAAAAAAAATCAGTGTATACCAAGACTATATATTCCCTGTTCTGAAAGATGTATGGGCCTCCTCGAAATTGATTAACTGTATACATCTGCACTCATAGGACTGCATACATATCTGCTGACCTCACAAGACCCAAACATAGTGAAAGTTTTAAAACATGAGGGGAGTAAGTCTAAGATGACTTCCTGCTTAGTTTTGCAAAAGCATATCAATGTCAATCAGGAATGGAAATCAGACCAGAAGTAGATAAAAATCAGACAGCAATTGAATGTATCAAAAAGACAAAAGAAAGAATATAAGGTGAAGGATCAAATGAGTAGGCAAAAAAATGTGGAAATTGCATAAATATAGTTGCAAGTATAGAAAATTCTTGGAACAACCTCATGTTGTTCAGGATCAAATGCAGGAATGGTTAAGTAGAGGTACATTTAAACCAAAAGATGAAAGGTTAATATTGGCAGCCCAAACTAGTGGACTGCATAAACAGTGGTTTACAAACCCACGGATTCACTATCCTTCCATGCAGGAGTATCTTAGTCCTGCACAGAAGCGGCCATTTAGGAGGAGGATGTCAGTGCGCCATGCATATTAATGAAGGTGCACTGCCTGAGCTCCTAAAAGGACATGGAGCATGTACGAGTGCAGGGGGCGTGTCTGAGAGCAGAGTTCTCAGAATATACATGCCCCTGCAATTAAGAACAGCAGAGTATGAATAAGAATGAGCAAGACCACTCATAGGTGTTCGCATACCCCCAGCAACATCCCCCCATGTTTACAAGAGCAAAAGTTAAAACATTAAATATAAAGATTTCTTTTTTATGAAACAGATTACATTTAACCGTAGGTGTGTGGGTTTGCCCATCGCTTAGCTGTGGTTAATGCAGCTTAAATAGCACAGGAGGATAAAAAGTAAGATATATGCAAATGAAACAATACAACAATAGTGTAGTGGGCAGAGCATTCGCCTTACGAGCTGTCATTCCCAGTTCGTGTCCCACTCAAGTACAATCCATTTTCCATGTTAAATCACTGTATGATCAATTTATTTTGTTGCATAACCTATGATAACATATATTTAGAACATTTATATATTTATAGCATATATTTGTGAACTGGAGTACTGCATGAAATGCAGATGTGGGGTGTCATTGTCATAATGTTGCAAAGTCCACAGATAATCACAAGTGCCCCAAACAGTATATGTACACACGAATTAGGCTTGCAAATGGAAGGTAAAATGTGTAATGAATGATAACTCCATATAGCTTCCAAATCTACCACCTTCCCAAGAACCATTAGGCATTACTGTCTAAATTAGTGCAGTGGTAAGCAGGAGTAAGCACTAGTAAGTAAGTGTAAGCACTATTAAGCAGTAGTAGGCTGGAGTAAGCATATTTAAGCAGTAGTAAGCAAGTTTAAGCCCATTTGCATGGGGGTAAGCAATGCACACACAGGTTAAACAATATTGAAGCTAACTCTCTGAAAGCATACTTAACCAAAGGTTAGCATAGCTTACCCTCACGCAAACCCATGCAAACCCACTTACAATTGCTTAAAAGTGCCTTAATCACTCTGTATGCAACAGCCGCTTTTCTGGCCAGAAACAAAATAAACAGCCTTTGCAGGTCTTGAACCCAGGACCAGGTATGCTATAGTCACAGTAATTAACCACTAAGCCATACACCAATACATAAGATTGAGGTATCCCCAAACAGATCCTCACTATAGGAAACTCAAACTGAACATGTGAAAGGAATCTATATAAAGCCTTATGTTGTTTAACCTACTACATAACATAAATATGTGAAATGGAGTACTGCATTAAGCCCAGATGTGAGGTGTCATTGTAATAAAGTGTTGAAATCCCCTAATAAACACAAAGACCCCATACAGTGTATGTACACATGAATCATGGATACCAAACACATATATAACACGTAATGAATAATAAATCAATGCCACAATGCAAAAATAATGCAACTTAAATATTAAGCAATGCTAAGCATTGCACAGCCCAGCTTAGTAGGTGTAAGGAATGTGTAGGCCAGCTAAGTCAGCCTGCCCATTGGTATACCCCTATAAGCAATGCCATCCTTAGGTAAGCAGGTTAAGCCATTGCTTAGCCTTTTATAAAACCATCAAATCATGGCAAAATGCGGGAAACCAGCCCTATTTAAACCCAACAGGTGGGAATACATCTCATAACTGGTTGTAGCTTCTCCTTGTAGGCACTATGTCTGGAATGGGAGAAGGTGTGTGCTTTCGGGCGCAGTGCTGGGGCATCCAGGAGTCCAGAGTCATGGCAGGACTCCTTGTGAAAGACCATGACATGAGACTGCTGCAGGGCCAGTACCAGGGTTCCCAATACATAGCGAAAGCCTGGAACCGTCTCGCCCATGACCTCACCAGTGCCACTGGCATACCCCAAACTGGTGAGCAGGTCAGGCATCACTATGGTGACCTGAAGTGATGAAAGAGGGATCTCTTGGATCAGTGGTTCCAAGAGGCTAGGAGGACAGGGGAGGTCCCAGCCGTGTGTAATTATCAGACCACTAACTATTTAATAATTGTCAGCTCATGTATATTATGGATAGGTATGAATAAATATTCCTCTTATGTCTTTCACAGCGGCAAGTGAGCGGGCTATGAACCAAGAGGCCCGGGGATGTTGACTGGAGCGGTGGAGATGAGAGGCAGGTTAGTAATACTCTTGCATGTACTGTCATAGGAAATAAATCTAAAAGTAGTAGTAAGTTAATTGCCTGTATAAAACCTGTACTGTTTAAGGTATGTACTGCATACACCAGAGAATATGGCAGGAAGAGTCTCATATAGGTTGTATGTAAATAAAAGCATAATAGCCTGACAATAAAGGTCTAACTGCTGGACTTAATGTGTTTACTCTGGTATCATATGGTAATGTAGATCTGCAATCACATAATAGTACTGTTGTATTAAGCACTGTTGCCCACACTGTGCTATATAAATAAAATGTATAGGAATGTCTGTATATGACTGGTGTAATCCCAAGAGGTCATATAGTACAACTGAGAGAGACATAGACAGAAAACAGTGAAAAGACAGGCAACAAAATTCATATAGCACACTCAACTGAGATGTCAGCTGTTGTATTTTTAGTATTTTTAGCACACACAGCCATGGTTCGAATCATGGGAGTGGTAATAGGCTGCATACAGAATCATACCCCACAACTGTACAGATATGTCCAGAATGTCCAGTAAATTGGCCCATATCTGCTGCCTGTCACCCTATCCCCCTGGGAAATCAGTAGGATGATCCCAGACATTTAGGCAGCAAACAAGAAATACATCTGATTGTCAGACATTATACAACTCCCCAAAAATATTATGAGAGTAATAATCCAAGTATGTCCCATCTACACCCCCATGTTGTCAAGCTGTGACGTGAGTGTATACAGTAACAGAGTGAGATGTATGTGTATAATACTAATGTGGAATCTAGTAATTTGTGTGGCAACATTCAGGTAGTGCTAACAAGCATTGCTCCCACAGGTCCATCAGATATGAACACTGTGCCTAGAAATAAAATATTGATACCCTGTACTGGTACTGTTTACTCTGGTATTGTATGGTATTGTTAGTGTTGCAGTTGCTCTGAATAATAAGGTGTTACTCATCACTGACACCCACACTGTGTTACATAATATAACTGTCTAGGAAATCCTGTATAAGAGTGTTGTAATACAAAGTCAGAATGTAAAACCACAGGAGATTTATAGACAGAAATCAGATAAGAGGTACACAGCAATATCTATATAGCACACACAGCTGTGATGGACAGTGTTTTATTTTTAGCAGTTCCATGGTCCAAATCCTGGGAGTGGTAGTAGGCTGCATACAGAATCATACACCACAACTGTACAGATATGTCCAGAATGTCTAGTAAATCAGCCCATATCTGCCGGCTATCACCCTGTCCCCCTGGCATAATGTGCTAATCTCTGACATGTAGGCAGCATTTCATGTCATATAACTGACTGTCAGGCCTGTACATATTTGGATAATGTCAATGAAAACAAACCTGTCATTGTACAATTCACTAAAGGTTTAAGACGGCAATAGTAGAAATATGTCCCGGTTCACCTGCATGTGGTCAAGACATGCCCATAGTCTGTGCAAAAAGAGATGGACAGGTATGTGCATAACATCAACCTGGAATCTGGGAGTATGTGTAAACATAGTTAGTGTTAACAAACAATTCCTCCACAGGTATACCAGGTAAGAGGTGTATACTGCAGGTAAAATCAGTTCGTGTATCTAGTTGTCGACAGCCACACCACTATCGAAAGTAAGGCAACAGAGTAGTGTACTAATACTTGTAAGGTACAGATAACAGCACTGACTAGGAAAGTAATGCGAACTACAGGAATATACTAGTTGTTATTTGACATCTTTCTCTCCCCTGCACCATATCTGCAACAATAAACTAAATACCCAACTCAATTGGTATGTGCTGACTTCTCTAATGTTGGGAAATATGTCCTGTTGTTCGATAATTATTTAAATCTGTTTCTATGCACGTCCTATGTTGAAATACTCCCACATTGGTGGCATGGTGCCATCAAAGTACCTGCATGCTGTTGTAATTACCACTGTGGTCCTATATATGCATGTGTTCTGTTTGCTATGCAACTGTTCCATATCTGGTGTATGGGTTAATGGGAATATCTATACATGCTGTTATACCTAATCCTGGAATATGTTGACTATTACTAACCCACATATGCTGATAAAACTTAAACACCATAGCACATACAAGAATGTGGGTCCCAGCTGACCCACCTGTCCCACCTCGCTGGCTGTGGCACAGGGCACCAGCACTTCTGGGGCACAACCCGGGACCTCCTCATCCATTGGTCCTGCACCACCTTCAAGTGGAACCACCTCAGGGGATGAGGCTCACCCCCCTGGGAGCAGGCGCGGAAAGGAACTTGTCACCCGTCAGCATGTTCAGCTCGTGGTGTATAACGAGCTCCTCAGGGAAGTCGGAGATCTGCTATGCCAGCTTGAGGGCCATGTTATACGACTAGAGGGTCAGCCTGGCTCTCCGACTTAGCCCCCAGCACAGCCACCTTTGGGGCTGTGAAGGTGCAGTGGTGACTGCCCATGGGTGGGGACCTCAGTCCCACTGTTTCCACTAGGGGGCTCATGGGCTTCCGATTTCCCAAAACCCCTCCCCATCAAGATGTTTACCCCCCACATGTGTCATGTACCACCCCTGTATGCGTCTTGTTTGTCTTGTGTGTTAACCTACCCAACCTACCTCCCCAAATATACCTACTATCCCTCCTCAACATCCCACTCTCACCTGAAAAAAAGGGCAATCTGTTCCCAAAAAAAAAAAAAATCTCACCCCATACATAGCTATCCATTTCGTTCATGTGTCCACTGGACACATGTAATCTGGTCTAACTGGATTAACAACATATTATTGTTGTCCTCACCCTTCTCTCAGGGGTATGAGTGTCCAAATCTATCTCCAAATTCAGTGTATATGCACAGCTGTTGCTGTAGAAAAAATAGGCAGCTATGGAACTTCCCTACACCCTTCCTGCACATTCCTAGCTATTTTTCCTACTGTTTTCCCTCATTGTGCCCCTTTTTCACCACTTCCTTATCAACCTTTTTTAATTTCTTTTAAAGAAACTAGCATGGGGGTAAGCGGGAGTAAGCATTTTTAAGCAGCAGTAAGCAGGTTTAAGCCTGTTTGCATGTGGGTAAGCAATGCCTACACAGGTTAAGCAATTTAGAAGCTGAGTATAAGAAACTGTAACCGGAAGTTAGGATGTACTTACCTCCGTGCAAACCCACGCAAACCTGCTTACTACTGCTTAAAAGTGCCTTAATCACTCTGTATCCAATGGCCCTTGTTCTGCCCAACAATAAAATAAACAGCCTCTGCAAGGCTCAAACCCAGGACCCTGCACATCATAGCCAAAGTGATTTACCACTAAGCCATGTCAGATATACATAACCCTGATGTTTTCACCAGCATATCATCCAGCACAGTCATTCAACAGTACAGGAACTGTATTTATACATGTAGATGTATATGTGTGTGTGTGTGTGTGTGTGTATATATATATATATATATATATATATATATATATATATATATATATATATATATATTTATATCTAAATATATATATATATATCTTCTTCTTTCGGCTTTTCCCGGTTAGGGGTCGCCACAGCGGATCACCTGTCCGCTCATGATTGGCAGTGGAGTTTTACGGTGTCAAGTTGCCAGCCTGGCGCTCAACCTTCCACAGAAGGCACACACACACACACATTCACACCTAGGGCCAATTTAGACTGTCCAATCCACATACAGCATGTCTTTGGGATGTGGGAGGAAACCGGAGCACCCGGAGGAAACCCACGCGACCACAGGGAGGACATGCACACTCCGCACAGAAGGCACCCCAGCTGAGAAACAAACTGGAGAACCTCTTGCTGTGAGGCGACAACGCTAACCGATGCACCACTGCGGCCGCCCACACACACACACATATATATATATATATGTGTGTATATACAGATATAGATCTATAGATATAAAAGAGAACATAACAAATATATATATGACCACAGGCACCATTAATGGGGGTGAGAGGGCTCAAGCAACATACGTCTTGTACATATTGATATCCCCCCCCCCCCATAGCCAAACAGGTCCCCCTGCAATACAATATCAAATGTTGCAAATCCCATAACCAGGACCTGACACAACATGGGCACAAGATGTTAACAGTACTCCATCCCATCTAAATGATGTCAGGCTGGTATCAATAACAAATCATGCAGTACAGTCTGGCTACCATAAGGAATGTACAATGTGGAAGCAATAATGTAACTACACATACACACACAGAGATATGTGTAGTAAGATACATATTTAGAGGGTGCACACCATACGAAACAGCCAATATGCCTACAGTTGCCACCTTACCAATTGGACACTGTATGAATCACCCATACAAAACACAAGTGTTGCCTGCAACATATACCCACAGAGAGGTCAAAGGATGTAACACCACACACAGGTTTGCATACATGAGAAAGCTTTATTTGTGTACTATTACAGTTGTATATGCCATGTCATTAAGCTGTTTAGACTCTGAAATACATATAAACAGACTAATGCAACTGTCAAACAGATAAAATAATACAGTATTACGGAAAGCATTACATATTTTGCTGTCCAGGCCAAGGCCTTCAAGTAGTACAACAGTAAAGACAGACTTGGCCACAGGATAACAATAAATCAACAGTAAGTAATGCAGAAGTATAGTCCAGCAGCCTCTATTTACACTCTGTACATAATCCATAGGGGGTAAAAGCCTCGGTTGACACAATGGGATGCATCTGTTACATAACAAAGCATAACTGAAACTATCACAATCACACTGACAAACAAAACAGTCTGTATGGCAGGAAGCAATAGGCCTGCATTTACCCAAGGTGAATTGTATGATAATGTACAACCAGATACCTTAAGGCAACTTAGCCCTGAAACCCTTCACATGTTGTAACAGCCTAGGTTAGTTATGGTGCATCCCCCCCATAGATGGACATACAGGGCCATATACTACTGTTACATACACTGGCCTCTGGACTGCATAAAGGCACACATGTATTGTGCAGATGAAACCCACACATATATGGACCCAACCCCACAATATGTGTGGGGTCCACAACAGCAGTGGAATGATGGCAAGAATGGTAGCATGACATACTCACAGGCCAGTAAATAACAACCCCAGACAGCATGTCATATGGACAAAGCCTGGTATGTAGCTGGAGGACAGAGGCTGGAACACAGGCCCATATGTGAAATAGTGTTGTCACACACTAAGCAAGTTGCTGGTGTTACAGGATAGTCTGCAACATACCCTTAGTCAGTAATATGATGGCAGAAAAACAAATAGATGTAGCCATGTACTGATAGCACTCAACACACACACAGCCAGTGATATATCTGACACAAGACCTGTGTGGTGGACAGGCTAAACATAACATGCACACTTCTGGCCATCAAGTGGATAGGGACACAGTTGAGAGCTATGCAGACAATCTGCAATCCATGTTAAAGGTTGGGAGGGTGGCCTAATGGTTAAGGTGTTTGCCTTACAAACACAAGGTGCAGGGTTTGAATCTCACAAGGGATGACTGGCTAGGCTTAAAATGGCTCACAAGGGCAGTTAGCTTAGTACTAATCTATGAACCTATGAACCTAATATGTACATACAAACCCCGTAACACTGGTGCTATACAATGCATACAACAACAGTACTCACACTCTGTTTGTAATTCTGGAACCTCATACAAATATGTAGCTGGCCTGAGTGTGCAAGTTCTCTTGTAAGAGGTAGTGCTACCTGCTGTCTGTAACACTGCTGCCCACACACAGGAAGGATGGCCACCATACAGGAAAGGTAAATGGACCATGCCCACATGATGTAGGGATTTATCATAGTGGGTTGCCATGACAGTGTTAATTGGAAGCACTACACAGCATGCTGCATGCAGGTAGCAAGTGGAGGACAGTGATTGGTGCAGAAGTCATCATCTGATCATGTGCATCACCCACAAAAGCCATGTTGCAATCTATTCCAAGCAGCTCAATCCATTTACTGGAACAAAACATAGAGAGAGACAGGGAGAGAGGAAGAGAAAGAGAAACCAGAAACCAGAACACAGATCCATAACCACAACCACACCAAAAAAGAAAACAAATTAAGTGGGCTAAGGCCATAGCTAAGGAGAGAAAAAAAACTCCTACAAGGACAGTATCCACAACAGACCTCATCCTCATAACAGGTGTGTGAAGTATATATATGCATGTAATTGACTGTAGTACTTGGTCCATAATACTGGGGTAGATGATGTGGAATGATATACATGTGCCATCAGGTTTTGCTGTTGTAATGATCTTCAGCTGAACAACTGCTATGGACATTAGAGTCTGTCCCTGTGGGTAGTCAGCCATACCCGTCAACTGTGTAGAGCAGCACTGACTGACAAGATGTAAGCCAATACAGTGTGTGTTATGTAATGAAAGTGATGTATATTACTGTGGCAATATCTGGAGGTTGAAGTAATGCCATAATGATGGACACAAGGGTTCCAGAGCCAACCACTTGCAGGACACTCAGGTTAACATGTATTGTAGCATGCTGAAATGCCATAGGCATGTAATAGGGTTATCTTCAATCTGGCCCTATATATACCCCCCCCCCCCAATGTTAGGCTGTGTCCATATGTGGCACCTATCTGTGATGTAGTACGGCAGAGCAGTGCAGCTGTGCAGGAAGGAGTTTTGATATTGTGGACCAGATGTCTGAATGTACCCCATATATAGGTATGTATATGTGTACATATATGTATATATACATATATGTACACACACACACACACATATATATATATATATATATATATATATATGTATATATACATATATGTATATTGTGTGTATATATATATATATATATATATATATATATATATATATATATACACACATGTATGTCTACAGATAACAGATGCCCATATGTAGACATTTATATAAACACATATATACAGCATAATATATATCTACACCCACACACACACACACACACACACACACACACACACACACACACACACACACACACACATAAATATATGCACATGTCTACATATGTGCAAACACACACACACACATATATGTATGTAAATACATGTCTCCAATATTACCACCTCAGTGTTGCATGGTATGTGTGAGAGCTCAGCACACACAGCAATACACACAGATATATACAGCTGTAAGTGTGTGCAACATGGATGGGTATGCCACATGTGAACCCCTTGTTGGGACCACATTGCCCTTGTCTGCGAAGTAGGGAATGGGAATATGTGGAAGGATGACAGGTATATTTGTGGAGGTGGTCCAGGCTGGTAGATACAGAGGACAGCCTACAGGGGTGGTATATGACACATGTGGTGGGTAAACACCCTGGAAAGTGTGTGTGGTCTGCGATGTGGAAGCCCCACGGGCCTCCTTATGGAAACAATGGGAACAAGCCTCCCACCTACTGCTACTCATAACAGCAGTCCATGGCTCTGAAGGTGCCTGGAGGTTGAACAGGAGGAGCATGTGGACCCTGTGAATGTGTACTGGGTGCCTCAAGGTGATGTAGCACATCCCACAAGTGTCTGTAGAGCCCCCTATGGAACAGACCCTGGACCTGACCTCGAATGACAGGATCATGTCTGTGTGTGCCCCCGGGGGGACAACATCCACTGAGGTGGTTCCACCTGAAGGTAGTGCTGGACTAGTAGATGAGTAGGCCCCAGGGTGGATCCTACATGTGATGTGGCCTGGTAACATGGCCAGATGAAGTTGGAGAGGTGGTTCTGCTGGCAAATATTCCCTAAACATGCTATTGTGTCACTGTTATAGAACATATGTAGGTAGTAATAGTCTACACAATCCTGGAACATGTCCAACAGCATGCATAGATATCCCCAATGACACAGAATGTCAGATGTGCAGCAATCACATAGCAAGCATACCACATGCATACATGGAACCATAGTAGTCCTGACAATGGCATGCAGGTGAATAGTCCATAACAGGCCAGCATTGATAGTGTCCACACAGGGGAACATGGCTACAAACACATAGCACAAAGTGCGGTACAATACAATATATGTCCCACTGGTAGGTAAGCTGTAGCCATACCTATTGAGTTGTGTGAGCAGTTTGTTGTCGCTGATATGGTGGTGGGTGACAGAGCTGTGTATTAAGAACTATGGTAACCTTGCTGTATGAGTTGCTCAGACCTGTTTCCATCTTTATGTCTTTCAGGCAAGATGTCCCATGGATGCCTACCTGCATATTCAGTGGCAGAAAATGACATTGTGCTGAACTACCTTATCCAGCACTACCTTGTCCTGTTTGGCAGGGCCCCCCATAAGCAGCAGGAGTGGAGCACCCTGTGGAATGATCATATCCACAGGGTCAATGATGTCGGCCTGCATAACCACAGTTATGAGCAGGTCCGGTATCATTGCTCTGACCTGCTTTGCAATGCCCGTCGGCATGTTGCTGCAGTCCAGGGGGATAACCTCACAACAGGGGAGGTCATGCCATCCATCCCCCCGACATGTGTTGAGGAGCTCCTCACGAGCCTCGTGGCACCTGCCCGTCCGCACACTCAACAACTGGCAGACACCATTGTGGAGGTGAGTGCTACCCACACACCAGCTGAGGAGTGTGCAGGTAAGGCCACAGGGCACATCAGGTGTATACTGATGCATATGAATCCGCATCTGTACAGGTAGAGCATGCATTTCTGAAATGTCATATATACAGTTTGTTGCTGCATAGTAGTAATAAACAGATGTGCATAAGTGGTAGTATTGTGGACTTATACTGTTGATGTATTGTAATGCTGCACCCACCCTGTAGCAATGCCACAGCTGTGGCCACTGACATCGCATCCCTCACACTCTTATGTAGGTCCCTCTGGTATACCACCAAGACAGCAGCCTGTAGCTGGTGAGTATGGTTTATGGTGATGCTTGCAATACACCAGGCATGTAATGGCTATGGTATATTCCGTGCACACATCTAACACACCTACCCATAATGCATGCTGTACATGTTCACGTATTGTTGCTGTTAAATGCACTGCATCACAGTGGTGACCATGATGGGGTATCGGAAGGGTATGTCAGACACCTGCAAGATAACTAACATCCTGTCATTGCAAAATGTGTACACAGGGATTAATATAATGGTGGGACACATGGCCTATAGTAGGGACATGTGTGAAACATCACCCTTATACAGTGCAACAACAGTGTATATACCAGAATTACAATGGCAACTGTTACAGATCTACACTATGGCATAACATATTACTATGGTTCACATTAGTAGCTGGGACTAGGCTGTAACACGTGGTGTTCAGTGTATGGGACACTGCAAACTGACACATGTGTAGGCCATGCTTGCCCAGCATCTGCAAAACTGTTGAAAGTGGGGAGGGTGTGTCAGCATGACACACCAGTGCACTGCATCAGGGATGCTAATGATGCTAAGAATGGCTGTATCTGCACATAGGTTCAGAAACTGTGGCAGATGTAACCCTACCCCCACAGCAATAGTGACAGCAGTGTGTGAACACCAAGGAATGTGCACATGACACATGACTTGACAAGCCTTATCTGCAAAGCCATGGAGAGGATCATAATGGAACTCATAAATAAAGACATAGGGAACTTGCAGGCTTTGGATCCAACCCAGTTTGGCTTTGTCAAAGGCAGATCCTGCCTCTTAAACTTGGTTGACTTTTTCGAGACAGTCACCAAGGCCATTGATGAGGGAAAGGCAGTCCATACAGCCTACCTCGACCTGGCAAAGGCCTTCGACACAATACCCCACTCAGGTATCATCGAAAAACTCATCAGCTTGAATGTAAACCCATACATCACAAGATGGGTTGCAAACTGGCTAAGTGACAGAACCCACAGAGTCAGAGTTGCTGGAGCCATGTCAGACTCAAAGCCTGTCACAAGTGGTGTCCCACAGGGCTCAGTCCTGGGTCCACTCTTGTTCGGCATCTACTTTTCTGAAGTACAAGCAAACACAGGAGGGTTATGGCTGACAAAGTTTGCAGATGACTGCAAACTGGGCGCCATAGTCGAAAACACATCTGACACAGATATCCTCCAGAAGGGCCTCACAGAAACGGATAACTGGTGCCAGAGCCATGGCCTGAAGTTAAACGCCAAAAATGCATAGTCATACCCTTCGAAAAACAAGATTACCCTAGCTACCATATAGGTGGCAATCCACTGAGCACAGAAAAAGTCATCAGGATCTGGGGACCCAAGTTGACAGTAGCCTTTCGCTTGACACTCATGTTGCTAAAGTAGTTAGGAAAACCTTCTATATCGCCCACCTGATCATGAAGGGATTCACATCTAGATCAAGGAGGTCATCGTCCCCTGTACTCATCACTCATTAGACCTATGATTGAGTACAATGCCCCGCTCGAATGTATCTGACCAGACACCTGCTGCAGCTTGAAAGGCCCCAAAAGTTCCTCACCAAAAGGATAAAGGGTCTCAAAATATGTCTTATGCTGCCCGAATGAAAGAACTCCAGCTCTATTCAGTCTCGTACCGCTTGCTCAGAGGTGACCTGTGCCTGACATATAAGGCCATGTCAAACCCAGATTTGATGAATATGCTTCACCTCAAAAATCTAGATCCCTCAGAACCACAAGGGCGGAGACTTAAACCTTGACACGGTTATAAATAGAACGTGCTGGAGGGACAGATTCATCACCAGAGACTCCTATGCTGTGGAACAAAATCCCGGTACATGTGAGGCAGAGCACCTCGCTGGCCTTGTTCAAGAGGAATCTTGACCAATGGATGGGAGATCGCAGATATACCCCAGGGATTACTTCAGTGTCACTGCTTGACAGAGGCACAGAAAAATGATAGGCATAGTTTTTATTCAAACTAAAGGGGTGGCAAAAGCCACATAACTATGGGCTAGGCTTATAAATGCCCTTGGGCAGATAGCCTAGTATGAACCTATGAACCTATGAGTAGCTATTGCAGTCATGCAGAGTTTGGGGACAGGTGTAGGGCAGACTGACCATACACTGGCAAATGCAGATGACCCATGCTAGTATACCCCTGCCAGGAATACTGACTGCTGTAGTACACATAACAATAGGTGCAACAAACCGGCATGATAAGGGTGTGCACACATATGCACGCACGGAGTGTATGCATCATGGTCAGCATCTGCACACCTAACACATTTAGTAGACACTGCATATAAATGCACAGGACATATGTCACAAATCAGGCTCATGTACTGTTAATAAATGTGGTGATGTGGTCACATGGAAGATCAAGGAAGGGTGCGTCATATCAATAAGGGTGTGTACATTCCCCATAGCCATGGTATGGTCTGATGATTGTCAGTGTAATAGTATTGGATTGGTCATACATGGTCCGCTGATGTTGAGATCTGTAAACCAGACATCAGGCATTCACAAATGACATCTGTCCACATATCATCCCAGGTATGTGTTGCTGAAAAACATAGGGGCTGTGAGCATTAGAGGAGACAGAACTGACACAGTACGACACATTCATCAATGGGTTGTACACCTGTGAGATTTGGTGCACAGTACACAGCAGGGTGCAGAACAGGTGCACAGCAATACTGTGTGCATGGTTGCACTGTTTTCCAGGGGAAGGGGCATTACCTACTAACACAGCTCATGCATCACAAACATGTATACTGTTGCTAGCATGGATTGACTATAGCTGTACTGCATGCTGCTGTGTACCATATGTTATGCATATTGACAGATGGGTAATGGGAGGACTGTACAATCTTTGTGCAACCTCATCTGTGTATATATATATATATATATATATATATATATATATATATGTGTGTGTGTGTGTGTGTGTGTGTGTGTGTGTGTGTGTGTGTGTGTGTGTGTGTGTGTGTGTGTGTGTGTGGGTGGGTGTCCATGTATGCACGTGTGTGATTGTAGGGTTGTTCATACAGCAGTACTTCCCTTTGGGATCGTACAGTACATGGACATGGACTGGCACATGACATACCAGGAATACTTGTCTGATATGTAATCACAGGACAGCTGATAGCATAATAAAGTCTGTAGCATGGAACACTTATTGGGAGTGAAAGTAGACACCACGTATACCCTTAATATCGCATTCAACAGAGAGGTGAACTACAACCCATGTATGCAGCACTACAGATGCATTGGGGAATTACTAGACAACACCAGGGAGTGTATCCATAAATTACAGTTGTCACATGATAGATTAATTGAGCAGCATATCCAGCAGGTACTGAGTAGTACTTACACATGACACTCTAGAGCGTGACATTATGGAGTGAACGTAGTAGCCCCTCACATATAGGGGCCATGCTCACGATGTCCGGACATACACAGGGTGAACACTGAATGACAGCAGTGAGGCCATGTAAAAACCTACTCCACTCAGGTCAAGGAGGTAATGGAGTAACAGGTCTTGTGTTGTGATTACTTGTCATGGCATTTAGAGAAATGATATGCTAATGAGTGGTATTAATGAGTGTATGTTACCAAGTGTGATGCAGGATGGAGAATTTATGGGAATAAACATGGGACTGTCTGTAAAATCATGGAAAGGTAGGTATTAAGGTGGAATGTGTGTGTGTGTGTGTGTGTGTGTGTGTGTGTGTGTGTGTGTGTGTGTGTGTATACTGTTATGCAATGCTGTACAGGTCTTAAAGTGCATTTCTTGTTTTCCCCCACAGGTGATGAAGTGGGTCAGGGCCCCTTCTGCATGCAATCTGATGTTGGTGTCCATACAGACACCAAAGATGATGATAGTACTGTTGAGGCACTGGTGGGGTTGTCAGGGGCAAAAACTCTGCCATTATTTGACATCCCTCTCCTAATCACTCCAACCCCGCACACAGTTTCAGTGACTATACATACCCCATCACCAGTGGCTATAGCAGAGGAACAGTTGGCGGTTGGTGGCAGTGCACAGGAGAGTGTGGTATCCATGCCTACTGTGTCTGGTCACAGCAGGCATAGCTGGATGTCTGGCAGGGCACCACATAGGCAGATGTTCCAGGGTGCTCATGGTAGGGCCACTGGTCATCATCCCCCTGGCAGAAGCACCACAACTGGTACCACCAGGTGCATGTTTCAGGCTGTCATGGGTTGCAGGCATGTATGGAACTGTACATCAGACAGGGCCTGAGGCTGCAGAGGGCTGCTCTGACATCTGCAAGTGACAACTTCCATGAACTGTCTGGTGCCCTCCGTGCTCATACCAAGGTCATGAGTAGAAGGTTTGGTGAGATGGTGGGACTCATCGATCGTGGTTTGTCCATGCTTGAACATGTGGTGGGAGTGTGTTGATGGCCGCATGGATGTAGGCCAGCAACACCAACAGCTGGCAGTCAACATGGACATGCTAGGACACCAAGGTGCTCCCGTAGTGGCAGTACCAGTCCCAGCACTGCATAGGGGGGTGCTGTCCACACCACACCAGGCCACAAGCACATGGTCTTGGCCAGTCCCAGGAGGGACATGGTTCCAGCGGACATCTGTCATCATCAGGGGAGAGTAGCACATTGAAGCCTGTACCTGGATGTGCCCATGGAATCCCTGGTAGGAACAGTCCACGTGTCCAGGGCCAGAGGCGGTGAACTGCACACTCTGCCAGGTATGGTCTGCAGCTGTCCAAAAACACCTGTATAGGGCAGCCACATGGCAGAACTGCGTGCATGCATACCCACACACTATACAAATACACCTAGGGGAACCCCATACCAACACACACATCACCTTGCCCAGTTCAACTAATTACATCCCTCACCCACATACATGGTTTCAAATGTATGGCCCACCCTCAGCCTCGGGCAAACCAACAACACACCCTGTGCATATGATACCTGTGCTACATCCCTATCATCCATAACATCGATGCAGGGACAGGCTAATATGATTCTGATGCACACGGTGAATGTACTACAGTGTACTAATGGACTGCAGTGTAACATGTTGTCAGGAGTAATGTTTAATGCATACATGTCAGGTAGTGTAGCCATCCAGCAATGATGCATTATAGCTGTTAGTAACAATGGGTGATTGTGGTCTCCATAATGTTATCCATTTGTGTTGTAGCTGTACACATGTCAGCAGGAGGATGGTCTGCATTCATATTCCACAAGGGGTATGGCACTGTGGTGACACCATGGCTGTGACATATCCGGGGTACAGTTGAACACATGTCACAGATTTGAATAACAGTTACTGCCTGTGGCACATGGACAGGTGACCCACTGGGACATGTATAATCTGCAACCTGATGTAGACCCATCCACATACACACACATTCCTACTTGGCAACACTGGGACTACACCCCTACCTAGGTATGTAGTGCTATCAAACTGTGTGGCTTTCACTGCACACACCACACAGAGTTTAGGGTGAGGTATTTTCCAGGTTACATGTTACATGCAGAATATCCCCAGACTTGTACAGTATGGTAATGGGGGATGTAATGGTTGTATATGGACAATACATAGTGTAACATACCATCAAATACACATTAACAGACATATAACAGGCAGACACACATCCAAGAGACCTGGGACTATCAGTGCTAACTAACTTGGCACACAGCACATGCATAACTGAGCTGGATTGTGGTATCAGTTACCTGTACGTACTACTGTGTGGCAATATGCATTGTAATAGGAGTATGTAGCCTAGGAATTCTGTACCCTACAGATATACAGACATGCACACATACACACACTTGCCAGAACTCAGTGGGTATCCCATGTCTATTGACCCATTTGTACAATGCTGTTGGGCTGGTACTGCAAGGCTCATGTAGCTGGAAGGGAGAGGAGTGTAACAGGGTACATGTAATGTCTGATACAGCAGCAGCCACATCTGACTATGGCAATAGGTTTTGCTGTGGTTGTGAAGGCCCTCATGGAATTCCCAACTACAGGTGTACTAACACACAGACAATTGCTATCCTCAGTAATACACATGTGTCAGTACTGGGGTGCATTGCTGCAGGTGGTCATAGCTGTGGACCTGGCTATTGTCCATGGAGAGATGGGTTGTGTAGGGGATGTGTGTACAGTGGTATCATGCCACTTGCCATATGCCAGCAGGCAATCTGTCAATAGACACCACTTTGGTGACCCTCAGGGTGAGAGTGACATGCATCAGCCAATCTTCTGGGTGCCTCCTGCACATGGCCACTGAGGTGATCCAGTTGACATGAATGCAACATGTATTACAACACATGATTAGTGTCTGTGATGGAGACCTGTACCCAAGCATGCTCTGTTTACTGTGGTAGTGTAGTGGAAGTA
>NC_056745.1:737484798-737546444 GCF_019279795.1 Protopterus annectens | reverse complement strand
ACCTGGTGGGATATATATTACTATTATGCAAATTATTTTTGATATATATATATATAGGGTCAAAAAGGAAATTAGTACCTCAGCATTGGAAAAGATGGATATATTACTGGTATAGGTTGTGATGTTGAGTGTAGAGGGATATAGAAGTGCTATCCCTCCCCTCATTTTTTTTTTATCTCTCTTCTGATTATTGCAAAGTTTTGCTGTATTATTTCTGAGTCTTTTACATTGGGATGTAGCCATGTTTCAGTAAGGGCTAGTATGTCAGGTTTATTTTGATCAAGCCAGGCATGCAGTGGTGCTATTTTATTACATATACTTCTAAGGTTAAGTGTAAGTATATTTAAATCTTTGGGGTTACTCTTGTGGTTAGGATTAGAGGGTGGGCCAGGATTAGGATGTATGTCTCCAGAGTAGCATTAATGACAAGCTGTTTCTGAGAGGTGGGTCACAGGCACTTTGGTGATCAGCAGTATGGTCACAGATGTGGCAGGTTTGTTGTAGCCCTCTCCTGGTGGATGCCCTGGCTTGTACATTCAGCAGCTCAGTACAATAGCAAGACATGCTGCACCACAATTCAAAATTAAAACTCAACTGGTTTCCACCAAAACTTCACACAGACCAACTATGGAAGTGCCACTCACATTACCCAGTCAGAGAGAGAACTCAGTTACCTTCTCCTCCCTCCACTCACCAGGAGCTAAGCCGTAACATTAATCCCAAATCAACTCCTAAGAAGCAATTATCAGGCTTTCCAGTGATAGGTAGTCTCTAGGAATTCTAAGAAAAAATGTCCTCTGTTCTTTCTCTACCAGGAACAAAACAGAAGTAAAAATCCCAAGATGATTCCTGAGAAGTGGATTGTAAGCTCTTAAGTACTTGGTAACCTCGTCCCAGATGTTGAAGTTTTAAAGGTAAGGTGGAAAAGTACAGTTCTGTACACTTACCATAAATGTAGATGTTCAAGTGTATTCACTGTTGCAGTCCTAACTAATGGGTTATCTGGCTCCCGGTAGCCCTCGATCGGCCAGAATACCAAAGTTAAGTAAAATTACATCAGCTGCCATCGGTTGTAAAGGACGTCAGGGTGTCCGATACAAAAGGAGGTAGCCGAGGTCACTTCCTTAGTCTTTCTTGCCATAACAGTCAGAAGCCCCCAGAAATAAGGCTTAAACCAAAAGCAATTTTGGCAAATAACATCCAATTTAGCCTGTACCTCAGGAAAAGAGAATAGGAGAGGATCAAAAAAGGGGGAAGGAGGGAGGGAAACCAGGACTGTAACAGTGAATACATTTGAACATCTACATTTATGGTAATTTTACACAACTGTACTTTGTTCATCGTGTTTCACTGTTGCAGTCCTAACTAATGGGTTGATTACCAAAGCCCAGAGAAAAGGGAGGAGGAATCAACAGAATCAAGGGTTGGAGATAATGCCCTGCAACACATCAGTGGCAAACTCTGCCCTGGCTCTGGAAAACAGAGGCAAATTATAATGTTTTTTGAAAGTGTGAACAGAAGACCATGTGGCAGCCTCCAAAATATCTTTAGTAGGGGCACCCCTTAAAAAGGCTGCAGAAGTGTAAGCTGCTCTAGTTGAGTGGGTCCTAACCCCTTGAGGAGGAACCTTGCCATGAAAGGAATAACAAAAGGTGATACAATATGCAATCCACTTAGAAATGGTTTGCTTAGAAATAGCCTTGCCCTGAGCTCCAGGGGCAAAACTGACCAACAACTGTGCTGATTTCCGAAGGTCTTTAGTCCTGTCCAGGTAAAACCTGAGCTGTCTGTGCACATCAAGAGAATGTAGGATGCTTTCACCTCTATTTCAAGGATTAGGAAAGAAGGGAGGAAGGTGTATGGGCTGATTAAGAGCCAAGCTAGAAACCACCTTAGGCATAAAGGAGGGATTGGTTCTCAAAGAGACCCAATCTGCATGGAAAACAAGAAAAGGCTCCACAGCCATCAAAGCTTGCAGCTCCAAAACCCTCCTTGCTGAAGTTATAGCCAAGAGGAAAGCAGTCTTCCAAGAGAGGAACTTTAAATCCACAGTGGCAGCTGGCTCAAAAGGAGGAAGAGTGAGTTTCTCTAGAACAAAATTAAGATCCCAGGCTGAAGTAGGTGCCCTTCTGGGAGGTTTGAAGTTGAAAGCACCTCTGAGAAACATTTTCATCAGGGGATGAGAGAAAATGGGTTGTTCAAAAGAACAATGAGCAGAAATGGCTGAAGCATGGAGCTTGATAGAGGAAAAAGAAAGACCACCCTGAAGCAATTCAGCTAGGTATTCCAGGATCTGAGTAATGGTAGGCTGAGAAGTAGATTCCCCTCTAGTCTGCATCCAGTGAGGGAACCTTTCCCATTTGCCAGCGTAGGACTTCGTAATACTAGGCCTCCTGGCCTCCCTCAGCACGTCAACCACCTGCTGGGAAAGGGAAGAAGATAAGGAAGGAGTCATACAATGAGCAATGCTGCCAAATGGAGGGACTGAAGATGAGGATGCAGAATGATTCCCTCTTCCTGAACCAAAAGATCTGGCTTCAGAGGAAGATGCCAAGGAGGAAATTGGGAGAGACTGCGAAGCAGTGGATACCAATGCTGTCTGGGCCAGTCCGGAGCTATGAGAATAGTCCTTGGTCATTCATCCCTGATCTTCAATAACACTCTGGGAAGAAGAGGAAGAGGAGGGAAGGTGTAAACAGATAGAAACGTGCAAGGGAAGGACAGAACATCCACTCTCCAGGCTCTGCTGTGATGCTGTCTGGTGCAAAACAGAGGTAGAAGATGCTTCTCTGGGGAGGAGAAAATATCCACCTGAGGTGTGCCCCGACATTGAATGATGCTGTAAAAGTCTGCTCTGTTCAGCTGCCACTCGTGAGGAACCAGGGTTCGCCTGCACAACTGGTCTGCCAAAACATTGAGCCTTCCTGGAAGAAACTGAGCTAGGAGATGCAGGTCCAGGGATGCTGCCATGGACCAAAGATTCATGCTTTGTCTGCACAGGGGTTAAGAGTGAGTCCCTCCCTGCTTGTTGATGTACCACATGACTGTGGTATTGTCTGTTCTATCAAGCAGGGTCCCTGTAGAAAGAAGATGCTTGAAAGCTAGTAAGGCCTGCTGAACTGCAATCAACTTGTTTAGATTTATGTGCAGGTGCATCTGCTGGGTGTTGCAACATCCCTGTATGCATCTGCCATCCATGTGTGCTCCCCAGGCATAGTCTGATGCGTCTGTAGTTAAAACTTGAGTGGTAGGAGGTGATCAAAAAGGCATGCCTTTGTTTTGTAGACAGGCTGTTGCCCACCATAGAAACTCCGTCTGCAGAGATGGAAGCAGAGGAATCATCATATCCAGGTCCTGTGTGTGTTGACACCAAATGTTCATGAGAATACAAGATACCATGAATCCCAGAGCTTGCAGGTCTTTCCTTGCAGGGAGCTGGGACAAGCTTGCCAAGTCCTTGAAGTAAACTGAAAGATTTGTCTGCTTCTCCTGGGTGAGATATATCATCTGGGCAGCTGTGTTCAGACTCACTCCCAGGAATGTTATCTACTTGGATGGTATCATTTTTGATTTTTCCTCATTAAGAGTGTAACCCAGGGAAGAGAGAAGAGTCTTTACGAATTCCAGATCCTTTAGTAGCTGTTCCTGAGAACTTGCTTGAATCAGACAGTCGTCCAGGTATGGGTAAATCTGAATTTTCTTCTGCCAGCAAAAAGCAATGACTGGAGCCAGGCACTTTGTGAAGACTCTGGGAGCAGTAGATAAGCCAAAGGGCAGCACAGAGAATTGCTAATGTTGCTTGCCCACTCTGAAACAAAGATACTGGGTGCAACTTTCCCTTATAGGGATGTGCAGATAAGCCTCTTTGAGATCCAAGGTTACCAGCCAGGAATACTTTTCTAGCATTGGTAGCAACTGATGCAGAGTGAGCATTTTGAACTTTGGAATTACTAGAAAAGAGTTCAGAATGGAAAGATCTAGGATAGAACGCCAGGTGCCTTCCTTTTTTGGAACTAGCAAAAGCCTGGAATAAAAGCCCTGGCCTACCTGCTGAGCAGGAACTGATTCTATTGCTCCCAGATGAGACAAAGACAAAATTTGTTTTTCTACTTCTGCCCTTTGGTTTGGAGGAACGTCCGGGAATTACTTGGGAGCTGGAAAGGTGCGGAAAGAAAACTTGTGCCCTAGAACACCGTTCTGAGCACCCATTTGTCATCTGTCATAGTGGCCCAGACATCTGAAAAAAGGACCAACCTTCCCCCTAAAGGACTCTCCAGGCAAGCAAAAACAGGCATAAGTTGTAAAAAGTCATTGAGAGTGTTTTGATTGAGATGCAGGTTTGGAGCTTCTTGCCTTAGAAATGGAAGCCTGCCACCACCTAGACCTTTGAGGGGTAGCTGCCTGCCCCCTAGAATATTTGTAACCTCTAGTCCTGGAATGGTTCTGTCTGCTAGTATCAGGAAAGGTCCAATTCTTGTAAGGGTAATTCCTGCTAAAGCGAGAGGATTGAACTTGCAGAAAATCCTTAACAGTTTGCATGGACTTGGCCTTATCCTCCATCTTCTTAAGTACCTCCTCAACTTTGCTGCCAAAAAGATTGTCTTTATGCAAAGGTACATCCAAAAGCTTAGCCTTGACAAGTTCTGGAAGAGGCTGTTCTCTGAGCCAAGCGTGCCTTCTAATAACAGATCCAGTAGCCAAAGCCCTACTGGAGGCCTCAAGGATGTCAAAACCACAATGCAAAGAATGCTTATTGACCAGACTCGCTGAATTCAGTAAATCCTGCATGTCTTTACTCTCTGCCAAAAGAGGTACATTTGCTATCTTAGACTTAATAGCCTCCAAGGTATGCTGCTGGTACTTCAGCATATGAAAAAGAGAATTGGTAGCCCTAATAGCTATGGTGGCAGAGGTATAAACTTTCTTGCCCCACCTATCTAGGTTCCTAGATTCCCTGTCAGAAGGAACAGGATTCCTGGTAACAGTGGCCTTAACTCCTTTAGGACCCTGTGAAATAACCTCTGGATCCGCCTATGGGTTTCTGAAAAGAAACAGATGAGAATTGGGGACTCTGTAATACCTGTCAGGTTTCCTGGGAGCAGGAGGAACTGAATTTGGAGACAAGGAATTTTCCAGAAAAACATCATCAACAAATTCCAACACGGGGAATAGCAAGAGGCGTATGCTGAGGTAAATCCCAAAACTCCCTATCTGTTTCTTAGATTGGGGATAATCCTGACTTTCCTATTTAAAATGTTCCCTGAGGGTATTTAAAGTGTCACCAAAAGAGAAATCCTCTAGAGGAGAGGCCGAAGGGATGTTCTGCTCTGCATCTGAATCCTCAAAAGGAGAAAAAGCCTGAGAAAACTCCTCTTCATCAGCAGAAATGCTGGAAGAATCAGATCCTGAAAAGGACAAAACCTCAGGAGAAACATCCCTACTCCTTTTAGGAGGAGGAGGCTGAGAACCCCTAATAAAAGTTAACAGATCATTAGCCATTTTAACCATCTGGGATTGAGGAGAATGAGAAGGAACTGGAGCCTGCCTTTTCACAGGCTTACAAATGGAAGATTTACCTGCAAGCCTGAAGGACTCGGGAAGCCTGGCAACTGCTGAAGGTGCAGCAGAAGTCGAAGGAAGAAATTTGGTGTCAGGACGCAAAACGGAGGCCTCGGACACTGGAATCAGCTTAGCAGTACTGGCTCCAGCAGAAGAGGCGACCGGCGACAGGTCAGAAGACAAAATGGAGGCCAAAGGCCTAAGGGACTTGGACTCAATCAAGGCCTGTGGTTGTACATCTGCGGACTGCAGGGACTGCGAAAGCGTCTCACTGGCTCCCGCCTGACTGACGACCAATTTATCATCCGAAGACTTAGTTTTCTGAGGTCTGCCGCGGTCCTTAACCTTACATTTCTTCAGAATATCCAAAGCCTGAAGACCGGCAGACACCATACCAACGAACTTAGGACAAACTCCAAAATGCCTAGTCAAAATCCTAGCCCGATGATGGATAGTATGCAGATTAAAGGAGGCACAGAGATCACAATTGGGAAAGTCATGGTCAAGGCCTAAACAAACAATGCAATATGAATGAAAATCTCTATGGGGAATCTGCTTTCCACAGGTAAGGCAATTATTAACCTTTTCTGACATTTGTTAAGGTAAGAAAAGAGGATCCCCAATGGGCTACTTAGCTGTAGTAGACTTCAACTCTTGTAGTCGGAAAACCAACAAAGATAAACTGCCGACCGACACTCATGCATGAAAAGCTTCTGCTTCGGGCTCCGCAGCAAGGAAGACTGAGGAAGTGACATCAGCTGCCTCCTTTTATATTAGATGCTTTGACGTCCTTTACAACCAATGGCAGCCAATGTCATTTTTACTTAGCTTTGGTATTCTGGCTGATCGAAGGCCACTGGGAGCCGGATAACCCATTAGTTAGGACTGCAACAGTGAAACACGATGAACATCAGTGGTTACAACTTATTGATATTGTGGCACTGCAGGTAGGAAGAAGAAAAAGATCCCAACTTATCAGAAAATCTGTACAAATCCTCACCTCTCACAAAAAACATTCACACTTCGTCCACTCTCATCACATCCCATACATCCATTGACTCCTCTGTTTTATCCACTATGCCCATCCTTCAACTCTTAATACTACTTTTCCTAAACCTACTCAAAAACCTAACCTCATTCCATACACACCTTGTCTCTCACTATCTCTTTCTCCAAACCACTATATCACAAACCAAAGCGCAACATTTCATACCCATAGAATCTCCCCTAACCTATATACTGTATCATGCATGCTTATTTCCATAAACATATCTATCTAAACTCCAATGCCTTTTTAACAGAGCTTGAATTTTATTTATTTATTGACATTTGTTAACCAGGTATGTCCAACTGGGCTTGTGGCCCATTTTCAGTGGAGACCCAAGGAGAAAAGTTCCAATACATGAACAAATTACAGAAATTCATATTTTAGCATCAAAATTCAAACAGAAAAACTAAGTTATACAAAAAATGTAAATAATGACAGAAATAGCAGTGCATGCACATTTTTTTTGTACGAGAAGCAATTATATTTACATATGTACACACAGAGATTTGACCAACAGAATAGATTAGTAAACATTAGTAAATATCCAATAATAATGGAGAACTTATGTGACAGAGGAGGGAGGAAGAAAGTTATACAGTGGGGTCCTTAAGCTGGGGCCTGACAATGACAAAGTTTGGAGTTAAGTGAAATTTTAGGTTTTCTTTAAAGTGTGCTGGGTGGATGATAGAACGTTTATCTATAGGGAGTTCATTCCAAGCTTGTGCAGCAGAGTATTTATATAGGAATTTGCCTATAGTTTTTTGGGTTGGTATGTGAGCTGTAGTTGCTGACTAGAGGTGTGGAGAGTCTGAGATGGCGTATAGATAGAGACAAAGGAAGAGAAAGCAGGACAGGATGAAGGCTTATCAAGAATGAAATGTAGCATTTGAAGTTGAGATAGAAGTAGAAGCTGGGGGAATTCAGGCCACTGGAGTGAGTTTAAAGCAAGGCAGTGATGTGCATTGTAAGGTGAGTTTGTGACAAACCTAGCTATCTTGTTGTAGGTTTGTTGTAGTTTGTTCAAGGTCATGGTTTGAATGTTAGTGAGTACAGGGGCAGCATATTGGAGGGAGGGAAGGAGAAGGGCCTGAGCAAGGGAGAGTCTAACGTTTGTGGTGAGAAATATTTTATTGCGATATAGTAAACTAAGTTTCTGGTCTGTCTTTTTTATACCTTGCAGCAGGTGGAGATTGAATTTGAGTTAATCATCAATGATGATCCCAAGAGTTTTGTGTGAGCTTCTGGTTGGATTATAGTCTTATTAGTGGATGTAATTTCAAAGGTAGATTTGTAGTGAGTGAGAGATCGAGGCAGAAAGGTCTTTTTAGGGTTAAGGATAAGTAGATTATTGGATAGCCATTGTTCAGTGGATAGAAATGTCTGTTGAGTTAGAGTGTGGAGGTTAGAGATATTGTCAGAGATAGAGATAGAGATGAGGGTTGAGTCATCAGCATATCGGATGAGGGAAGATTCCTTACAGGATGTAGAGAGATCATTGGTAAAGACACTGAACAGGACACCAGGATGGGACCTTGTGGTACTCCGGTAGGAACAGATATAAATGGAGAAGTGGAAGAAAGCCATTTGACAGATTGCTGACTGCAGGATAAGTAACTGGAAAACCAGGCCAAGGAAGAAGATAGATTTAGATTTTCAAATTTAGATAGTGATAGGGGATGGGAGACAGTGTCAAAGGCTTTGGAAAGGTCAAGGAAGAGACAGGATATGAGTTTGTGTCTAGGGCCTCAGCAATGGTATGTGTGAAGGATAAGAGGGCGGTAGTGGTGCTATGGTTAGGAAGGAAACCATGTTGAGTGGGAGTGAAAAGGTTATTCTGAAGGAGATGGTTGAGAAGCTGTGAGTGTATGCATTTTTCAAGAATCTTAGAGAGGGGGGGATAGGATAGCTATGGGGCAATAGTTAGAAGGGTCTGCAGAGTTTCCACCTTTCTGCAGGGGAGTGGTGAAGAATGATTTCCATAGGGTAGGCACTGTGGATTCCTGAATGGATCTATTGACTAGGATAGATGCAGGATAGGCAATGGAATCGACAGCAATTTTGAGGAAGGTAGGAGGTAGGTTGTCAGTGGAGAGAGAGCACGGTTTAAGCTTTTGAAAAGAGATCTGATGTAGGAGGTAGGGACTGAGTGTAAGGAGAATGGAGTATACTAGGGGGGTTAGAAGGGTTAGTCAGACAAATAGTATTAGAGTTGGTAGGTAAGAGTTTTAGGATGGTGTCTATGAAGTGCTTATTAAGGAGTATAGCTGTTTCCAGCAGTGATGTGTCAGTGTAACGGCAGGGAGTTAAGGGGCAGCCAGGAGAAAGAATTCTGTTTAGAGCTGACCAAAATTTACAAGAGTTAAATTTGCTGTTGAGCTGTGTAGAGTTATAGAATGGCCTTTTGTCATTATTTGTTTGTTTTTTTGTCAGATTCCTAGATGCCTATATTTGTGGAGTAGAGGATGTTCCTTAGATTTAGTCCAAGCTTTCCAAGTACTATCTCTTTTGTGCATAAGGGACTTGGTTTCTCTTGATAGCCATGGGGCATGATTGGATTTTATTCTGATCTTTCTAGAGGGAGCAAGTGAGTTAAGGGTATTCAGGAAGATGCTATTGAACATGGTTACTGCATCATTAAGAGGGATTTGTTTAAGGATAGACCAGTCTATGCTGGAAAGAATGGAGTTGAACTGGGTTACATTAAAGTTTTACAGTTTGCAACAGTCCCTGTAAAGGTGGGGTTTTGGGGGGTGGGGGTGTATCTAAGGACAGAGGTGGGATGGTGCTCACTAAGGCAGTCAGGTAAGTTGTGGGGTTATGTTAATGATGGGGGGAGTCGGTGAGTATCCAGTCTAAAATGGAGCTGGCAGATGAGTTTTTATGGGGACGGGTAGGGATAGATATCACTTGATGGAAACCATGTAGATTGATACTCAGTTGTGGAGTCGGTTTTAAGTTTTGACCAGTCTAGGTTAACATCTCCCAAAATGATGGTTTTGTAGGGTATACTGTGAGAAAATCAGTTAAGGATATTCTCTAAGGTGGACAAATTATTCTCAGGAGGGATGTAGATGGAAGCAATGACAAATTTCTTGTGAGCATTAAGGTGGCAATTAAGGATGATATGTTCTGCTGGGTGAACGTCAGGGATGAGTGTGGGAAAAGGTGATAGGTTAAGGTTATTAGAACAGAGAATAGCTACAGCACCCCTTTTTCTTGGAATTATGTCAGACGAATGGTTATTATAGCCTGGTGGGAGGATTTCAGTATTGGTGATGTGTGGCTTAAGCCAGGTTTCAGATAAGGAAAGGATGTGAGGAGTTGTATGAGCTATCCAGGAATGGAACACAGTGATTTTGTTAGTTAGGCTTTGAATATTTAGAGAGTATATTGTCATGTGCTTGGATAAGCATGAGTTTATTGTATGAGGCTGGTTACGGGCATTTGGATAGGGAGTGGATGCGTGATTATTTTAAGAGGGAGAGGGGCCAAAGTTGGGTTGGATTTCCCCAGATAAAAGTAAGTTGCTGTTTGGGATAGAGAGTAAAGTAATATAATGAAGCAATTTGTGTAACTTGGGTCTAGGTTTGTAAGAGGGTGGGGGGATTTGAGGTCTAGGCAGTTTATGAAGACAAGGGGTGGAGAGGTTGCAAAGGGCAGGGTGATATTAAAGAAGGATGTTGTTGAAAGGGTTTCATAGATGTCGGAGGTAGGAGAACATGAAAGTGGATAGTAAAGTTGTATGTGACAGCTTGACAGCCACCCACACCTTGATCTTCCAATCAGCATACTACAAAACCACACACATCTCTATTCTCTACACAAGAGGCACAGACAGGTCTATTATCCCTCAATATGATATATATAACTATATATATATATATATATATATATATATGTATATATATATATATATATATATGTGTGTATATATATATATATATATGTGTGTGTGTATATATATATATGTGTGTGTGTATATATATATATATATATATATATATATATATATATATATATATATGGGTCTACCTGAATTAACCGAAACTGCAAATGACCGACAGCAAGATAACCGACACCAGAAGATCGACAACAGAGAAGACCGACAGTTGAGAATCCCGACTTTGAGAACACAGACATGTTAAGGTAAGTGCGCTTTAGGGACGGACGTTAGAGTCAGGGTGTGGGTAAGGTAAGTGTGTGATAGTGACGGAAGTTAGTGTAGGATGCGGGTGAGGTAAGTGTGCGATAGTGACGGACTTTAGGTTTAGGGGCGGGTTAAGTGAGTTAGGGTTAGGGTGCAGATAAGGTAAATGTGCGATAGTGATGGACTTAAGGGTTAGGGGCGGATTAAGTGAGTTAAGGTTAGGGTGCAGGTATGGTAAGTGTGCGATAGTGACAGACTTAAGGGTTAGGGGCGGATTAAGTGAGTTAAGGTTAGGGTGCGGGTATGGTAAGTGTGCGATAGTGACAGACTTAAGGGTTAGGGGTGGATTAAGTGAGTTAGTGTTAGGGTGCGGGTAAGGTAAGTGTGTGATAGTGATGAACCTTAGGGTTAGGGTTTGAGTTAAGGTTAGTGCATATATAGTTGTGTATGTAAGGTTTAGTGTAGGTTTGTAAGGTTTTTGGTGTGCTTGTGTTGTGTGTTTTTTGGGAAAGTTATTTGTTTTGTTGATTGTCGGGATTGTGGTTTGTCGGGCATGTGAAGTTTCGTGTTTTTGAACTTTCGGTTTTGTCGTGTCGGTTATTTCGTTGTCAGTGTTTTGGCATGCTGGTGTTATCAGGTAGACCCATATATATATATATATATATATATATATATATATATATATATAGTTTATTATCATAATGTTGAATGCAATGTGATTCATAGTTTAGTCATATAACTGATTTATATCCATGAATACCGGAATGCTGAATTTTAATATCTCCAAAAAACACCGAAGTTCGACATTGCCTTTTGCAGCAGACCTAGAAACTAGTGCTACCATGGGTGGAGAGAGGAGCGGAATGTTGCATTCCAGAATATCACTGTTCAGGATTTTCAGTGTTTGGTGTTTAGCGAAATGTGGCTCGACAAACTGCATTCAATATTATGATAGTAAGCCTATACATATATATATATATATATATATATATATATATATATATATATATATATATATAAACACAAAGACATTTCCCTATACTCCCCAAATATTAGACACTACAGAAAATTGGTTAAAACCAGATATAAAAGAAAATGAAATTCTCCCATCAGGCTACAGTATCCTTACAAATGAGAGAAAAAACAAAAAGGCTGGAG
Source organism: Protopterus annectens (assembly GCF_019279795.1). Lineage (NCBI taxonomy): Eukaryota > Metazoa > Chordata > Ceratodontiformes > Protopteridae > Protopterus > Protopterus annectens. The sequence goes on along the minus strand of NC_056745.1, from coordinate 737,534,532 downwards.
GGGTATCCATTTTTTTTATAAAAAATACCCTTGAAATGACTTGCCATCCCAACCCACTTCCCCAATTTAGTAATCTCACACATCAACCGACAGATAAACTTCCTGGTGAATGTATAAAAAAGACAGCAGACTACCTGGCCTATCCAGTCTTCATATTTTTTAACCATTCCATAACAGTAACCCATGTCCCACCAACTGGAAAAAAAACCTTACATCATACCCTTATCCAAAGCATTCAAAACTGTCACTCATCTTAAAGTACTAAATACAATTCTAACCATGTCTTTCTCAGCCTATATTTTCCTGGTTCAATAGCTATCCTGATATCAGACAACAGGCTGTACAATGGCAACATTCCTTCTCAGCTTTCCTTCCAGTTCCTGTAGGTGTCCTCAAGGTAGAGCTCTTGGCCCTCTTCTATTTAATATATTTATAAACAAGCTCCACTCAGCTACCAAACAAGCTACCATCATGTAATGCACCAGTGACTCAACTGTCCTCTGCGCAGCAGCAAGTCATACAAAACTCCAAACAATCGCCTAGTCATCCTTTTCCTGTGTTGAATCCTGGTTAACTAATGCAAGTCACTTCTTAAACCATAAGAAAAGCAAATTAATGTTATTCACACCCAACAAATTTCCTGCTCTGAAACATTCTTTGATATTACATCAGCCAATAACACTACCATAGAAAAGGTAACACACACAAAACTAATAGGTGCAGCTATAGATGAAAATCTGAAATTTTATCAACACATATTACAAGTCATCAAAAAAAAAAAAAAGAAAGAAAACACACCATGTAATGGGACTTCTCTGACAGTCAAATCCGTCTCTGACTAAGACAACAAGTTAAGCTATTGCCCAGACTTACCATTTCCCCTGATTCTTGTATGCATCAAGCATATTTACAAACTTGCAAACCATATAGCAAACAAGATTAGAGGCATGCTACAACAAAGGAGCTACAAACCTTTCACACAGGACTCATCACTGTCTTGCTTAAAACAACTACTGTGGTTCGAACTATCACAACACCTGATCTACACTCACCTAATCACAGCTCATAATTTTATCTGGGACCCATATAATTGCCCATCCCTTACAAAACATCATTTGGCAGTATTCAACATGCAGATTTATGCCTGAATGAAAAATACCTCAAAGTCAAGCAATGCTATGGGAGATTCTCTTTATTTGAGTTATGTCACCAAAGTTACCACAGACAAAAAATCAAATAGACAAATTAAAAGACTTTAAATCTAAATTAAAAACTATAACTGACTGAATCCTGGCTGTGCTCATATACCTTGTTACGATAATGTGGAACCTTCAAGTCACTATCATGTCTAAAAGACAGTTGTCTTATAGACACCTTATGTACAAACCACAAGTCACTCATTCACCTATACTATCTCACTCCAATTTCTCCACAAATCTCTCTGTTTTTCCTCCAGTTTCCCTAAATTCCCACTTTTCTTCTTATCCTGACATCTTTCCCACAATTTTCTCCCACGCTAACTCATTTTCTTCCGACTGTAACACCAAGTTTGAACTATTTTAATGTTGGATAAACTGAATGCCTCTGTCATAGATCTTCATATTAATATCATGTTTCCTTAGAATTCTGTGAATTACATCATTATTCTATGTTGTTTCTATTCTTATAGTAGTGTTTCTCTATGTATTAGACCATTATTGTATGTTGGCTCTTTTTATTCTTTTTATTGTAGTGTTTTTCTTAGACCTCTTATTCTCATTGTTTGGAGCTTTTTTCCTTGAGACTTTCCTGAAATAGGGTTTTCTTGCCCAGTCAACCTAGAGCAGTCAAACAAAAAAATATACACACAAACATGTATGTACTGACATAAGGAAGTCGAACTTGAGAAAAGTTAGAAATTTAGAAGTTGACCCATATATATGTATGGGGGATTTATATCACAACATCGAAACCCCATAATTTTGAATCATGTTACATTGAATTGAATACATCAAAATGGAAAACATCGAAACTTAAAAAAATCGGCAACATGTGGAGTATATGTTAAAAACAAATTGCTCCATGCAAAGGGCAAGAACCCCTGCACCCCCTACACCCCCTGCCACTTAAATATACTACTTCAGAGATCGCACTTCAGTGCACTACAGTGCGGAAATGGAAGATTTCCATTTCCTACACTGTAATGCGATCTCGGAGTTGGTATATTTAAGTAGCGAGGGGTGTGGGGGGTGCAGGGTGGCTTGCCCCCCTGCCTACACCCTTAATGCGTTATGTCCCCATTGGAAACTGCCATTGACAGCCTTTCGATGTTTTGCTGGTTCGATGTAACCAGTTCAATGTAACGTGATTCGGAATTATGAAGATTTGATGTTCTGATATAAACCCATGTATGGGATCCATACTGCTGCTCGAAATCACGTTTACCCAAAAAGTAAACGGCCGAGCACACTTTTGTGGAAGTGCATTTCTACCAAAAATGCACTTTCGTGAAAGAAAAGTAAAAAAAAAAAAAAAACGGCAAGCAATAGGGGCTGTTGCTTAGATCCCAATACAGTGGGGATAAGAGAATATTCCCTTTTGCCAACTGTACTGCGATCTTGGAGAGAGAATATAAAAGTAGGGGGGTGTGGGGGCGCAGCCCCCTACATGGGAGTTGTAGGTGGGCTTGTCCCCATGCATAAACGTGATGACTATTTTATTTTTATTTTTTTTTTGTTTTTTATGGAGTTTTTTTTTTTTGTTTCTCTTTCGTGAAAGTGCATTTTTGGTAGAAATGCACTTTCGCGAAAGTGTACTCAGCCGTTTACTTTTTGAGTAAATGTGATTTTGAGCAATATAATAATAGCAGGTAGAGGCACTAGATATATACCACTTTTAAATTGTAACCACCAGGGAGTGGAAGAAGCCAACCCTACCAGAAGTTCAGGTCATAGTAGTAGGGGGATTGATATGGTGAGAGAGGTGGATGTGAAGCATACACCCTATTTAACCACTACTTATTTCTATGGTACAGGCTGGTTAAAGAAAGGGATACATGAAATCTGGGATATTTTTGGGAATATCGCAACTAAAACAGATGTTTTCAAAAATAAATTGAAATTTAGCTTTAGAAGGAATGCAAATATTAAAAATATTCTTGAAAGGAATGGGATGCAAGTGGGAGGCACGCATAGGAAACATGGCACATATAAATGTGGTAGATGTGCACAGTGTTCCTATATATATGAGAAAAAAGAAATAAAGATTGCAAGTATTTCCCTAAAAATAACAACTAAAATTATAGTAGATGTTATACGAAGGGAGTAGTCTATTTGGTGCTATGTATGGCCTGTGAGTGTTTCTACATTGGGAAAACGGAAAGGTTGTTGAGAAACAGAATTTATGAGCACATCAGAGACATTAACAGACATAATGAAAATAATGCATTATACAGGCATGCCCTTAAATGTGAAAAGGCTGATTTTACATTTTGGGTATTAGAAGTAGTGGGCAAACCCGAACGAGGGGGTGACTGGGAAACCAAAATTGAATACAGAGAAATGATATGGCAACTAAGGTTAGATGCCAGTTGTGGTAAAGGGCTTAACGACCACATCTCTATTACGCCAGTATTAAAGATCCTAGCTATGGACCCCAAAATTATAAAGTGTGGGTGAATGGGTTGTGTTCACCCAATACCTTTAATTCTGAGGCTTTATCCCAGTTCACGTCTTCAACATTGTTTTTCTTATTTTCACCCACATTCCTACCTTTATGCATATACTTGAATTGTCTTTGCCAAGTGGTTTGAATACATATATTTTTAGCTTCAATTTTTTAAATCAAATGTTAGTATTTATTTACTTCATTTATTTAAAATATTTAATTTAATTCACTTATTCATTTTAAAATTATTTTTAAAATATTTATAAAATATTTTAAAAATATTTTTAAAAATTTTATCTAATCACTTTCATATATTTACATTTACATATTACATGAGCATTGTCATTGCCAACAGTTATATGCTTAGGGCACAGGTATCCTCTGTGTTTGTTTGTCATAGAATATGTTTTTAGGAATATGCACATATACATTTATACTATTTGTATATATACATTTTTTGTATGTATTTTGTACATATTTTATACATACTTGGTACATATTTCCTGGATATTTATACTCATTTTTACATCTTTTGAATGAATCTGTGAAGAATTTATGGTAGTTTTTAACTAAACATGGTAAAACTTGAATACTGGAACAATTAGATGTATTACAAGTTTATTTTTTAGACGTTCTTCATGAAAAAACATTTTTTCAACAACTTTGCAGTTTATTTAGTCATTGGCCAATACTGTTCTTACATTACTTAGTATTTTAAACTATTGTATAAGGAAAGATAGCATTTAGGCATTTATTTGTCATTTTATTCAATTTAATTTCTCAATTAAATAATTAATCAATTATACTTAATGATTTCAACATGATATAAAAGGAAGTTTGGTAGATATCACTGCATTCTGATGAAGTCTCCTGTAGAGGAGACGAAAGCGCTTAATTCTTGATTTTATTCCTGTTGTTGGGATTTATGAAAAGTTATGGACTTTGTTCTTTATATATTTTTTATTTTTATTGTTTGATACAATAAAGTCGAGTTTCGATCCACTTGCCTGCAGCTATTTTTGAATCACAGGACAGCCTTCATTGTGCCGGATACTTTGTTTATTCGTTAAATGTGATTTTGAGCAATAGTCCTAGATCTATATATATATATATATATATATATATATATATATATATATATATATATATGTGTGTGTGTGTATGATTGCGTTATGTTTCTGTCTGTATTTGTGAGTAAATGCATGTATGAAAGCAGAGGAGACTGTGTATTTGTGTGTGTGTGTGTGTGTGTGTGTGTGTGTGTGTGTGTGTGTGTGTGTGTGTCTGTGTGTGTGTGTGTGTGTGTGTGTGTGTGTGTGTGTGTGTGTGTGTGTGTGTGTGTGTGTGTGTGTGTGTATGTGGATATATATATATATATATATATATATATATATATATATATATATATAGTTTGCTATCAAAAAGACAAACATGGATGCTCCTCAGATGGAAAAACAAAAGACAGATGTCTGAATTTCCATGTTGCCAAGCATGTCATGTTCAAAATTCCTATCAGAGAATGGTACTGTGCATTTGCTGATATGAACTCGAAGTAGTGCACATAGATTGCGGTACAGTGTGGTTTGGGACATTCAATCCTTTCCTCACTGTAGTGCGATCTCGAAGTAGGAATATATAGCTAGCAGTGGATGTGGGGGTGCAGGGGGGCTTGACCCCCAGCAAAAACATGATATAATGTGTAGGAGTTTCACATAAGTGTGCTCCTATATGGAAATCATGTGGTCTTTTTGGCAAAAATGTCGAATTTGCTGAATTTGTTCAGCTGATTTGACATTGTGTCCAGACGTACATTGTCACTTTCATTCTTTCCTTCGATGTTCTGACAGGGATTTTTTTTTTTTTTTGGGTGACATTTTGATAGTAAACCCACACACAGATGTGATTCTTTTAGTGAGGTATTTCTGCGGCCTTGCCAATTGTTGCAGATGTCTTGAGAGGTATATACCAAACGAGACATTGCATTCTATAATGGGTCTAATGAGGTATGAGTACAGTGGGACAATGACTTCCTTTTTTCTGGATGAAAAGCCCTTAGTGATGAGGTGTGCCACATAGATGGATTTCCTGACTGTTGTGGCAATGTAGTTATTGAAGGTGAGACCACTGTCCACCTGTGTCCCTAAGTCTCTTATCACACTTTCAGTGTTTAGTGTACTGCCACCTATGTGGTAATTCACAGGTACATGATTTTTCCCAAAGGGGATAACTATACATTTCTTGGCATTGAGCTTGAGCCCATGGCACTGGCACCAAGCATCTGTTTTTGTAAGGCCCTTTTGTAGAATATCCACATCATTTGGGGATTCAATAATGGCTCCCAGTTTACAGTCATCTGCGAACTTTGTTAGCCAGAGTCCCTCAGTGTTGGCCTGTACTTCAGAGAAGTACATGCCAAACAATAGCGGTTCCAGAAGTGAACCCTGAGGTACTCCACTTGTCACTTGTCTGAAGCTGGATTTAGAGTTGGCTACTTTTACAGTGTGGGTTCTGTCAGTAAGCCAATTGACAACCCATCGAGTGACGTAGGGATTAATGCCCAGCTTAGTAAGTTTATCTATGATTCCAGAGTGGGGGATGGTGTCAAAGGCCTTGGCAAGGTCCAGATAGACTGTGCAGACTGCCTTACCCTCATCCACATCTCTGGAGACTGATTCGAAGAAGTCAGTCAGGTTCAGGAGACAAGACCAGTCCTTCACGAACCCAAATTGGGTAGGGTCCAGTGTTTGAAGGTTGCCAATGTCTTTGTTTATAAGTTCCATGATAATACATTCCATGGCCTTGCCGATCAGGCTCGTCAGACTGATGGGGCGGTAGTTCTCAGGATCCAAGGTGGATCCCCCTGGGTGTATATCATAAGTCCGAATGCACAAGTGTCCGAACGCTGAAACTTCAAACTGGGAAGTTCGAAGTGTAAAAATAGCGAAGCCGCAGAACATCAAATTCTTTCCCAAGGAAAGAATTTGGTGGGCCATTTCCACCGCTTTGCTATTTCCTTCACTGTAGTGCGATCTCAGAGTTGTTATATTTAAGTAGGGGGGTATGGGGGTGTGGGGGGCAAAGCCCCCACATTAGCAGCAGTATGTAGTGTTTGTTTAGGGAAAAAAAATCGCTGTTCTGAGTGTTTGAAGTTTTCAGTTTTTGAACTTCCATGTTTGATATTTACATAGTCGAACTTATGACAGTTTGACTATGTGATATAGACCCATTCCCCTTGTGGAGTGGGATAACTACAGCTGTGCGCCACTCAGTGGGCATGAAGTCTGAGGTGAGGCTATGATTAAACATGACACTTAGGTGAGGTGCCAGTTCATTTTGTAGTTCATGTAGTACACAGCCCGGGATGTTGTCTAGTCCCATGGATGCTGTATTCTTAGCTTTGGAGAGTGCAGTTTTTACCTGTTTGGCCGTTATTAACAGAATTTGGCAATCTTTCGGTATTGAGATGGGCCCTTTAGGGGGTGAGAGAGGGGTGAAGTTGGCACTTAATCGATCTTTCAGGATATTGGCAATATCCTTGGTTTCAGTATATTTAATGCCATTCTGTTGTAGCTCAGAGCAGATCTGAGCATTGCCATTTAGATTCTTGACATACCTATAAAATGCCTTGTAGTTGTCTTTGGAAGCTTTGGCAATTTTATTTTCGTAACCAGCTTTGGAGGATTTTATGAGGGATCTCAGCTTCTTATTGAGGCTGGTAAGAGAGTTTTTTGCATCCTGGGATTTTCCTTTATTTCTGCAGCAGTTTCTTCCTTTCATTGTAAAGTTTGTTTATGGCAGGGGACCATCAGATTGGCTTCCATTTTTTGGAGGAGAGCAGCTTCATTCTATTTGGGATGGCACGATTCATACATGTGTGGATGTGCTCATACAGTGCCTTAGTGTAGGATTCAGCAGTCAAACTTTCAGTTCCCATCTGCATGGGTGTCATGAAGTTTGTCTCTTCTGACTTGAGTAGCATGAAGTTGGCTTTGGAGAAATTTTTTGCGGAGGTTTCCTTATTGTGGTGGGGTGATCAAAAAGTGTAAGTAGACTTTCATTTGCATACAGGGCTCAGTCTGAACAGGCACAGAACAAGAAATTACATGTCTTGAGATGTGGGAGGAATGAAGCACTTCACAAAATTAGCAAATGAGGTGTAGAGATGCATTTTGGTGATGTGTAGCACTCTTACATGCACTGTTCTGTTAGGTCTGTACAGTTAGTTAGTGAATTGCATCATACATGGAGGAAAAGTAATGAGCTTTGGGGTACAGAAGCTATCTTAATTACTACCAGTCCCCACATTCTCCCTCTCTGCAATAAAAAAAATGATGATTGCTATATGTAGTGTATTTGAGGAAAATGTAAATTTTTCAGGGATACTGTGTGTCCTAAGAAGGTTTGCACTTAGGTTCTAGCCTAAGTAATACTTTCTTTTTAGGTAAGACCATATCAATTGGGAGTGTCTTTGCAGTGAAATAGCTATCTGAGATTGGTTGCCTTCTATACAGCAATCAAGTAAAGAGAGGGTAAGCTGACCAAAATCAGAAGAAACCTACATTCATGAATTTTACTCATCTGCCATTCCTGTGGCCATCCATCTGTAGAATACTTTCAGCCAAATCCTCAGAAGTACTGAAAATCTTAAGTGTTAAAACAAAGCAAAGTTAGGTTTTAGCTGTTTACATGGCACAGGGGGATAAGGCCTTGACTTAAATCTGATGACCCAGTTTTGATTATAAGTCTGGTCACTGGAGAAGCTGGCTGGGAATGCTGGGAGTAAATGGTTGATGGCTGCTTGCACTCACTGTAAGAGAGAGTAATAAGTGACATGCAACATTGATCACCAATGTGTGTTTTGTTGCGCCAGTCCAGGGACAGCAGCATCTGCAGAGCATGTAGTATGCACAGGTGGGGGATGAGTTGCAGGCATCAGTGGCTGGGGTTCATGTCAACCACTAAGAAAGTGGCTATGGATTATCAGTAAAGTCCCTGCACACTACATCATGGATGACATTGTGCTTTGGAATGGAGCTTTCAAGTAGTTCTGGTGACTTGGGGGCAGTTAGGGTCCACTGTAAGCCCATACAGACCTAATGCTGGTGGAAGGGAAACAGACCCTCAGGCATATAGCTGCAGGAATAAGGACATGTTTCACAGTATGGGAATAGGAGTGGCAGATGTAGAGTGTAGCACAGAACATGTTTATGCCTGACTGTGTTGTGACCCCTTCTTGTTGTCTGTTTTCCCAGTCAGTAGATGACCTCTGCTGTCTGTGGAGTAAATAGGCTCAAGACCTAATGGGGGGGCTAATTGTTGAAAGGGAGGTCACAAAAAATATAAAAAAACATATCACAAGAATTAAGAATTGTCAGTATTTTTAATTATATTCAAAAAACACTAACAAGACTTAATGTCATAATACAACACTTGAGACAATTTAACAGGTTATGGAGTTTATTAAAGCACATGCAGTGGACTCCAGTCCCTGGGAAATGAAAAGACTGGTGTGGTAGTGACGGAATTTGGAAGGGTTGGTGATCTTCATCACCCCAGTGGCAGAGAAAAGGGGTTCATGTAACTGAGCAGTTGGTTTTCTAATGTTTACCTTATTAAGTAGTGCCTTCTAGAAAAATTTCAATATTGTCTTCACTTGTTTGAGATGGTTATACAAAATTGCCCGCGCAAGTTCTTTCCAGGAGACCCTCCATCTTGCATTAGAGAACTTCCCACACTGTCAAAATGCACTTCAGGAGAAAGTACACTGGAGATGCAGTGACATAGCAACAGCTGAGATTGTAACTATTTTTATGATAAGTAAGAGGTTTATTTGACCGTCTTTGGGAGATATTTTAATGTACATGACACTATGATGCTTTGTTAACCATTCTATTTCTTGTCTAATACTCTCATTATTTTCTGTTGTCTTACAACTCGGATTAAGTCATGAGTGAAAAAGGGTCCTGGTGATTCAGTTCATCTTTTACAAAATAAATCATCAACATACTGTGGTGCAGGTCATGAAAATGTATTAACAGGGTAAATGCACTAGGCACAAGTGTCTTAGGATGACCTGGTAACATTTTGGGGCGAGTTACTAGTCAAGAATAGCAAAATATACAAATAAAAAGTGATGAACAGAGGACTGCAAGATAAATTTCATTTGCAGTTAGAGGAATGTAATAAATTGTTGTGGGAAAAAAGTTTTAGAACTAGCTACAGCAGATTTACAAGGACTAAGAGTTTTCTGAGGCTAGCCCAGCATTTGAGGGAGTGAGGACAAAGTTTCTGCAGGCTTTAAAAATATTGCTGCTTTCTTGTATGGATTAAAGCTTCACAAATTATCCCCAATTTCCGAGTTATGTAGTTGTCTTCAGACCTTCAGATCTCTACTGGCTTCTCAAATCCCTTGAGAATAACAGAAAATATATTCATTCTGATTTGTTTAGCCTTGCATGATGTGACCTGCACCTGTGCATTAGAAATTCTTGTTCCCTACAGACCCCTCTAGCTGATAAGCAGAACAGCAGCAGTAGTTTGGATTTACTTGGGCCTGTCTGATCTTATCAGTACTCATTTTTTCTGGAACTCACTACCCTGATGATATTGGGAGAGCTAATCATTAAGTTGCCTTAAAGGGAAAGTCCACCTTCTCCTACAGTTAACTCAAACCGTAAGTTGATTTTCTACTTACAGTATGGTTCCAGTATTGTTTAGGTACCACAAATCTGCCTTCACTTAAAAAAACTTTTAATTCCTTGCCTTGGAATCAAAGGAAGTGAACTTCTACCCACTTTTTTACACTTAACTTTTCACATACCTTGACTGAGGAATTAAAATCTGCCTGTGTGGCACAGCACAGCAGGGAAAGCTGTAAAATTCCTTGTCAGGTACTGTCCACAATTTTACAAAGTCAGTTAGTCTTACTGATGTCAGTAGGTCAATAACCATTTAAAATGTTGGGACCCTCTAGAGCAAGTCCAGAAACACTGAGATTGAATGGCTGAAAGATTGGACTTACACATACTAAGATCAAGATGCCATTTCCCAGAATATTCCTTTTTCTCCAAGGTATGGTGATCTTAGAGTTGGTATATGTAAGTTCAGAAGCCCCCCCCCCCCCGCAAAATGAAATTTTAAGGAGAAGAGTGATTTTTGAGATTAGCTCTTCTCTGGGCTTTCAGTATTTTGGGGGCTTTGCAGCACTTAGCAATTCATGTGCTGACATTTCAGTAGGGAGCCCAGCAGGTCAGCAGTTGCTCTTAAAAAATGTTATGAAACTTTTTCCACTGCCTTTACTAAAGAAAGCAAGAAAAAGAGTATCAGAACACCTAGACGATGGATTACCACCTGTCTTTTTCAGAGCATTACTGACTTAGGTGGTTCTGTCCTGCATGGGGGGACAGGGCCCAAAATTGCAAATGTCTTGATATTTACAAAAAAAAATATTTTCTTTTTCTGTAAATGCCACAAAAAGATTTGATACTACATTTAAGTTATATTAATATCATATAAAGCGGCATCAGCTACCAATCTGGACATCAGAGTCTTTATTTTTGTAATAAAATGACAATAATATTTTTTTTATGTAATAATGGCATGTTTTGTCCTGAATCTCTGGTTCCACTTTGTGCATCTAAAAAGATGGTAACCATTGTAGCTGACCACGTTTTATATAGTGATCTACTTGTAAGTGGTGCTTTCTCTAACAGGAGCAGTTTTGTATAAAGTAGCATTAGTCGCACACACAGAACTACTGATTTATTATGCTCAAGGATTCTAGCCTTAGGTTCATAACTTCATTAGTGTTTACAAGGCTATTGATCTGTGAGTATCTTAAGAAACGAGGAGAAGAAGTTGTCTGATTTATGTGGAGTGGAAGATGTTTCCACAGAAGAAGTATTTTCTGCAAAATTTAGCTATCTCTCCACGTTCTGTTAATTTTGCAAGAGAGTGACATGTTATGATACCATTAGACTTGGGAATGTGTAATAGCTCTGATCAAGTAGAGTCTGTTGAGGTTCTGTATGCAAGGCAGAGGCCAACTCTCAATATCTTGGATGATACCAAGAAGAGAGAAGGCTTTGAGCCAGTCCTCATAGTTTTTATGATTTAGGCCCTTGATTTTTTTAGTGACAAAGCATTGTGATCATTCCATATGTGACAAGTGTTTGGACAAGTATATACTGAAAGGAGCATCATATTCAACAATCAGCTTAATGACTGATAAATACAGTGAAACAATTACAGCCCTGTGCTTGGACACCATACCCTTAGAATATAATCTGTACAACAAATCAGTATTTTCTTAAAGCTGTGATATGTAGTTAACAAAGGATAGTTCTTTGTTGACATACAGATCTCTAAGGATATAATTATACATTTCTTGGCATTTAGTTTTAGTTCATAATTTTGAAACCAGCTATTTGTTTGGACCAATCCCTCTTCTAGGATCTCTGAGTTCTCTGGGGAGTTTATGATGGCACCAACTTTGCAGTCATTTACAAACTTGGTCAGCCACAGACTCTTAACGGTGGCAATGGCATTGACCTCTGAGAAGCAAATGCCAAGGAGGAGTGGCCTAAGGACTAAACCCTGAGGCACTCTGCTAGAAACATGTCTTTTGGAGGAGGTAGAGCTGCCCATCCTTACTTCCTGGGTTCTTTTTGAGCTAGTTTTGTGCAATGAGTTTTTTTTTCCCTGAAACTATTCATATTAAGATTCCACCACAGGGTGTTATTTTTGAATTTGATATTGTATATGTTTTTGATTTATCCATCCAACAATTGTTTACATGTCCAGAGAATATGGTGAAAAGGAGTCCATGTAGGCAGTGAAATCATCGAGGTGGGAGGGGCTTTTACATTTAGCCAGGTCATCACTCAGTTTTAGTTGATTAGCATTTGTATCGCCTCTGAATACTGAGGTACTAGAGAATGCTTTGTGCTTTGATTGTACAATGAATGTGACTGAATTGTCATCTAAAATGGCCAGTGGGGGAATTACAGTTGGTGGGGAGTAGACGCCCTATATTGTTAAGTATCAAGTCCAAGATTTTATCACACTTACTTCCTGGGTACTTTTTCAGCTAGTTTGCTATCCAGTACTGCTCCAAAAAAGACAGGTGGTAGTCCACAAAAAAAAAAAAAAAAAAAAAAAAAATCACAAAAACTGATAAGCAAAAAAGAGTCATAAAGATGATAGAGTAGACTATTGAGGATAAGAAATAAATTGTGTATTGTTACTATTATGAAAGAAGGACAGAATTTCCAACCAGAACATATACAAAAAGATTAAGAGAAAAATTAGAGTAAAAAAAAAAAAAAACATTTGCACAAGAAAAAACTGTCAAAAGCTTCAAATGCAAATTTGTGTTCATCAATACAACAGATTTATGAAAAACATTATATAGACCAAGAAACCTTGGGCCTTTGGGAAAAAGAAGCAACTGAGGAAGTGTGAAAATATAAAGAACAAAATCTAGAGATTTTTGAAAGGAATAAAAAAGAAATATAGACATGGCAAAGAAAGAGAGACATGATATGATGCAATTTTTCTGCAAAGGAGAAAGCCAAATTAATCAATAAAAATAGCAGCTCCAAAGATATCCAAAGAGAAATACAGGCAAAGACATCCAGATATGGAAAATTTCACATGGAAAATTTCACATTACAAAAAATAAAATCACAAAGAGGGAACGTTGAACAGAAAACTAGTAAAGTAGAAGCTAAAAAATAGAAGCTGAAGTTCTGGAATACCTGCAAAGTGAAGGATTTAGTGTAGAAAGTGTAACACAGTTTATATCAGAGCATGATGGAATAATGAGTCCCCCAAGTAAGGAGAAACAGGTGGAGCAGGAGACATTTGTAGAAGAAAAATAGACATCAGAAAGAAAAAGAAGTCTAATATGGTACAATATTTATGCAAAGGACAAAGCAAAACTAATCAATACAAAATATAGCACTAAATATATTTGAAGAGAAATACAGACAAAGGCATCCAGATAGGGAACATTTTACAATACAAAAAGTAAAACAATAAAGAGGAAAAGTAGAAAAGAGGATTAGTAATGGAGAAGTTAAAGAAATAGAAATTGAGGTTAGGGATTACTGTGAAGTGAAGTAATTAGTGTAGAAAATCTAACTCTGATAACACCACGGCAGGATAGAACAATGGATACCCAAATTAAGGAGAAACCAGTGTAGCAGGAAACATCTGATCCATTGCCATATGAAGATACTTTGGAGCCTTCCACATGAAACCAGTACAAAAGTTCAGTTGGAGTTGCACAGCAAGGTAAAGTACATGAAGCTGTGGCAACTCTCACATAGTCAATGTTGTGGAGTGATAGGCCAGTGAGTTCCCATATGAAAGCGCAACGGATGACACAGGATGAAACTGAAGAGAATGTGGCACAGGAAGATGTTCTGGAACTTTCTGTAGAATGTCCGCAGGAAATGGAGAATGAAGAATGAGTGCTCAGTTTAGAAGAAAATGATCTAAGAGAGGAGTTGCATGATTTAATAAAGATGGACAGACATGTTAAGATCAATGAAACAAATTGACTACAATATAAAACCCCAGAAGTTAGAATTTTGATAAAACAAATGAACACAGTAATTAGAACTGTTCATAGAAATTCATGTCATATCTCTCTAACCACCAGCAAGCTATTAAATGGCATTCTGCACTACCCCCCCTTATTGTCCCAATGGGAGTCCCCCAAGGATCCATACTTGGCCCATTGCTCTTTAATATTTTCACTAACCTACTTCACACCTCTTGTCCCCACTCTACACTTGTACAATATGCAGATGATTCTACTGTCATCACCACTGCAGACAATCCAGCTGACCTCCACTCTACTAACCAAGCATCGTTCAATACCATGGAGACATGGCTTTGTGATAACAAATTAATTCTCAACCCTAAGAAAACTAAGCTTCTACTCTTCCTCCCGAAAAACCTTATCAATCTCAAAACTACTTTTTTCTAGCCTATCAAGCAATAACACTACCATTACTGCTGAACTCAGTACTAAACTGCTGGGAGTCATAATAGATGGCAAGCTTAAATTTGATCTCCAAGTCACTAATGCTATCAAAAAAACTCAGCAGAAACTTGGACTCATTTATCGAAACAAGAGACATTTAACCAACACAGCCAGAATAACTCTCTTCCATGCATTTCTTCTTCCCACCCTTCTTTATAGCTGTCAGTTATTCACAAACCTTAACACCACACTCAGTACAAAACTGGAAACAACCTATAATAAGGTGGCTAGATTCGATGTAACCCAAACCTATAAATCTCACCATTGCTTATCCCTTAAACAATTGGACTGGCTTGAATTCCCTCATTTGTTCCTACTATATCAACTACAAATTATCCACTCTATCCTCTATCTACCATCTTTCTGTCCTAGCCTTCTATTATATCAACATATTCTCCAACCAGGACACTACATAGCTCAGACCAAGACTTGCTTCAGATTTATAAACCCAAAACCAAAACAGGATGTTTACTGTATAACTATAACCCTGCTGCAACTTGGAACCAACTCCCCCAAGAAATTAGGCCCCTTGACCATACCAAGAATTTCAAGCTAGCCACTCGAAAATACTTAACAAACAAATGGCCTTGTCACTGTAGTCATCCTCCCTGAACCTACCCTACTCCCTATTTCTAATACCTCCCCCTCTATAAGCCCTCTCTTTCCTTTATTGAATGTTTCTGCCTCTATATGCTTCCCTTCTATTCCTTCCCCCCCTTTTTCCTCTCCTCCCCTGTCTGTCATAATTAACTTCTACCCCTCTGTCCCACTGTATAAGCAAAAACAACAGAATCTGACAGAAGAGTGCAGTGGGAGCTGGTGAACATAGATAGGAATGCAGAACACAATAGAGAGGGTGGGGGTACGACATGTGCTCAGATATCCATCTGAAATACCTGAACATAGATAAAATGTGAAACTCAAACAGGATAGGGGAACAGTGAAGTGATATGATGCATACTTCTGATATTGTCACATTTCTATGTTATTTTATCAGTGTATTTGATCTATATTTGTAAATGTAATGAAAAATAAAGTATCAGCCCTTATTGGATTTGAACCTATTGCTGTTTTCAATAATTTTCTCATACACACACCATATTGCAAGAAGCACTTACCAGGGGGAATGTTACATAGCAACAGAATGCAAGTGATTAAACAACAGACCTCAAAGGAGTTGAACCTTGAAATTTCGCTAATAAGACTATTGCAGGAATCCTACTGAAGGATTCAGAGAAACACATATCAGGCAAATGTCATAAATGGACAGGATGGAGGTAGAAAATTAAAACAAAAAATATAGCCATGCAGGGATTGGAACAGCCTATTCTGTGCATTGACAGTCTATAAAGCAGGTAATTAACAAGATAAGCCATAGCAGCAGTCAGATTAAAGGCACAAGCTTTACTCTGTTTCATATTTGACAAATGCCGCACTGTAGCACATAGTTCAGTTGTGTGACCAAAGGCAGTATCTGTAGTGCATGACATAGACTGGCCTTTACCTTTGCTATACAATGAGAAGTGCCTTTTCTTGCTGCTTTGATATGGCCATCAAGTTTGCTCTCTATGACCTATCATCCACTATACAATCACAAAAAGGTAATTCTGGGATAAGCCCTTTCTGGGCATGTGCATGGTGTGTTTATATACATATATATATATATATATATATATATATATATATATATTTTTTTTTTTTAACCACATTAAAGGCTGTAAATGGGGGTATAGGACAAAGATGAAAAGAGGAAGCAAGCACCGCGTAAAAAAAAAGGAAACTGAATAAGGAATGAGCAGGATGGAGGTGTGGTAGGAGGAATAATCTTTTCTTTGTGGGGCAGATGTCCATTTTTCAAGAGAAGGGAAAGTTAGGGGAGGAAGTAAGAGAAGTAAGAGAAAGGCAAGACAGGTAGGTGAGGTAGCAGGGAAATCTAGACAAGACTAACAAGGTAAGGGGTAACACAATGAGGATGGATGAATACAATGGTGAAGGAGCCATAAGCATACCTCTCAGCCTCTTAACATAAGAAATCTAGACAAAGCCTAAAATAATGGGAAGACAAAGGTCCAAAATAGGGACAGATTTTAAATATCACTCTTAAAAACTTAGAAAGTTGCTAGAATAACACAGTTTTTGTTCACATACGTTTTCTGAAGGGCGTGGAATGTTCATTATTTAATGAGTTCAATCCTCTGTGATTTGTCAGAAAAACACAGATTTTATGACGAACAGACCAAATATTTGAGGCAAAATCCTGAAATTCTGCAAAAATCTTTACTGTTGAGAGGTATGGATAAGACAAAGATGGGAAACAATGGCAAGGGGATGATTGTTAAACAAATAGAGGAGAGCACAGGCACAAAAAGGAGAACACCAGGTTAGGGTATAGGATTGGGTATTTGCACATGTAGTCCCTGCCAGCTGAGGCACAGCGGGAGATTACTTGTCATTCTGAGTACTGTCACTACTGGGTCCTGCTCAGAAGGTTGAGCCAGTGCTGGGCAGGGATGCAGGAGCATAGTCTCCATGTGGCCAATGCAGGCATCCAGTCTATGTCTGACATCCCCCACTGTATCTGCCAGCTGCCAATGTATGGAAAAGGTGTCACCTTCACTTGCACTGCTATCAGCAAGTACCACTGTACCAGCCTTTGGTGCAGGTCTACCTCATGCAGTTAGTACAGGTAAGGCAGGAGGTGTGGAGGCAGCTGTGGCAAGCTGAGTCCCAGCTGTGCTGTTGCTACTAGTGGTGTTGTTCATGATAACGGTGGTACTGCTGCTACCACTTGAGGGGTTCTGACTGGCCTTGCTGCACTGCTGCATATAACAGTAAAACAAGGGGAGACAAACAAAAAACAATGTATGCTAGCAGAAGGATAGTGATAAAGAGGGGTGTGGAAATAGAAAAACAAACAGAATGAAAACTGCATTCTAACACACACACACACACACACACACACACACACATACACACACACACACACACACACACACACACACACACACACACACACACACACACACACACACACACACACACAAGACATAAAACAACAGCTTCCCTGTCATGCAGTATTACAGAGAAAAGATTAATGGCTGGGTCTATTTCTGCAGGCCAATGTGTGCCTGTGGACAGAAATGCATTTTGATGTCTGAAAACACCATTCATATATAAAGTAAGCATGCTGCCTAGACAGCATATTTCAATCACAGGTGATATGCGAAGGACAGGCTATCTTATTGTAAATTGTGAAATATCCAATAAACCCATAATGATGATCTTACATATATGGAACATGCACTGCTATGGTAATAAAACTGGTAAAAATATACATAAAATCTTTTTCATTCTCACAACAGTGTGTGGGGGCATGGGTTGGAATGAAATCCAATGACATCTTCATCAGTGAGGGAATACAGACACTTAACATGAAGATCCATGATTCCACCTATAAATGAGGATGCATGAAGAAACACTTCTAACATCACATATTCATACTAATGCTTTTGATCTATGCCAATACTGACAGATGTGGACTGATATATGAAAGTTCTAATTGATTTTTAATGCCTACTACTGTTTCTATTAGAAGACAGATTTTTTTATGACGGCATGTATACTCACCCTGGTGCTTTCTTAGGTGCCCTAGTCTGATCCTGTGCATCAGCTATTCCTTTTGATATATTCAAGGGCTGCAGACATACAAGGGGCATAATGAAAATGTGTTAGTGGCATGCAGTCCTAGTTTACTTGTGTAGGTAAAAGAAGCTATAATTACAATATGAAGGTGGTGACTGTGCCTTACATTCTTTTTCTCATTAGTGAAGGAGGTCAGGACAATGACACTTCATTTAACTGTAATGGTGACAGCACTGTTCCCCTAAGTGTGGTATGCCAGTAACAAAGGTAACAGCCTTAACCAAACAATTTCAGGTGTCAGCCTTATACTGTGACCCAGTATAGCCCTTCTACAGGAGCTTTCAGCTATACTCTACAATTTCAATCTATACTCAACTATAAGTCTTGGGCTTCTCTTCACATCACCTCAGTGCTCTGAAAGGAGCACTGTCCTCTCCTTTCCTGGACATGATGCCTCAAACTGAAGAATCTCAGGGAAAACTGTCAGACAATTGACACCTAAAATGGTTCTTATGTTTCCCAATGTCTGTGCAATTTTGGACACCAGTCGGCAACTCATTTGCTTGACAGATAGCAAATTCAAAAAAATATATGTACTGTATCACTGATTCCAGTGAAACTTTAAGGTGTGGAACATAGGAGTCTTCCATGCCTGTGTATGCTGTTGAGAATGCATGCTCTATAATATTAAATATGAGATGACAGTTATCACAACCCTAAAATAATAGGATCCCATTGCAGAGCTGCCTGCAGGTGCTCAAGTGTGTGCACAGTATTGTGTAGAAGTCTCCATGATGTTTATCAGTTTTGCTCATGATGAAAAATGAATGATTCAGAAAATAAATAATGAGATCAGATGAGCCCCTAATTAGCATAGTCATCTCACCTGCATAGGATAATCTCAAAGACATAAAGAACAGACCTAATCAATTTAAGAAAAAAGCTTAATAGCACAGACTGCTAGCTAAGGTTATGTTGGTTTATCAAGTCCACTTCTTGACAGAGCCATAGAGCCAGCTCCTTCCCTCAACTGTGCAAATGATGATAATTATGCTTTTCTCTTTGCACATTCTTAGTTGGTTTGCCTTTAGATGCAGACAACCTAGTTTTCTTCACACTGACTTCATTTCTACATATGTGCATGTATATACCCCCCACCTACAAAGGTAACCGCCATAAAAATCTTCTCCAAAGCTAACTTTGGGCTCCTAAGAACAGAGGTGGCTAACTTCATGGCAAATGGGGATAGTTGCATGACCACTGAATCATACACCAATGCATTGTACGAATACGTACACAAATGCATGAATCTCGCCATACCCAATAGAACCAAGACGCTCTCCTCCAAAAAAAGGAAGCCAATCTGGTGGTCCCCTGCCATAAACAAACTCTACAACAGAAGGAAACTGATGCAGAATAAGGTGAAATCCCAAGACTGGAAAAACTCCCTTATCAGCCTCAACAAAAAGTTGAGATCCCTCATCAAATCCTCTAAAGCTAGCTATGAAAACAGAATTGCAGCAGATAGTAAAGACAACCACAAGGCCTTCTATAGTTATGTAAAGAACCTCCACAGCAATACCCAGATTTGCTCTGAGCTACTGCACAATAGTGCCTCCTATGCTAAGCCAACAGATATTGCCAATATACTGGCCGACAGATTCATTGTCAACCCCCCCCCAAAAGGGCCAATCACAATACTAGTAGATTGCCAGACACCCAGTATTACTGCAGCACAGGTTAAAACAGCACTGCCCAAGGCCAAGGATGCAGCTTCTATGGGACCTGACAATATCCCTGGCTGTGTTCTACATGAGCTACAGAGTGAACTAGCACCTCACCTGTGTCCCCTGTTCAATCACAGCCTCACCTCAGGCGTTGTCCCTACCGAATTGAACACTGCTATAGTCATCCCTCTCCACAAAGGAGGAGCAACTACAGACCTTGGGTACTATCGCCCCATTAGCCTGACAAGTCTGATATGCAAAGCTATGGAACCCATCATCATGGACCTAATAAACAAGGATATAGGGAATCTCCAAACTCTGGACCCCACACAGTTTGGTTTTGTGAAGGGTAGATCATGCCTGCTCAACTTCTTTGAGTCAGTCACCAGAGCTGTGGATGAAGGCAAGGTGGTTCATACAGCCTACCTTGATCTGGCCAAGGCCTTTGATACCATTCTCCAGTCAGGAATCATAGAAAAACTCACTATGCTAGGCATCAACCCCTATATCACTAGGTGGGTTGCAAACTGGCTCACAGATAGAACCCACAGTATGAAAGTAGCTGATTCCAAGTCCGACTGCCAACCAGTCATGAGTGAAGTCCCACAGGAATCGAACCTGGGTCCTCTCCTTTTTGGTATCTACTTCTCAGAAGTCCAGTCCAACACCAAGGGACTCTGGCTGACAAAGTTTGCAGACAATTGCAAGTTGGAAGCCATTATTAATCTCCCATAAAATCATTGCTTGCCTGCATAGAGGATAGAATGTGTTCCCCCTTGCTTGTTGATGTACCACATGTTGTGTTGTTTGTCTGTCAGAACACCTGAAACTGACTGTAACATCTCCTTCATGTTGATATGTAGATGCTGTAGTCTGGCAGGCCACTGTCTTTTATCCACTTTCCATTTAGGGATGAGCTCCCACAGTGTCAGAGGCATCTGTGTAAAAAATGACTGAAAATCTGACTTCGGGTCACAGAGTTTCTCCTTGTTTAGGTGAATTCCTTAGGAAGGCCACAAGAATTCTTTTTATTATTGAGGTATTATTGAATGACAGTCCAAATCTTGGTGGCATTGCTTTTGACCATGCTTTTTCCTCATACATTGCAGCTTATATGCATGCACAATTGGCAGCAAGATAACCAGAATACAAGATGCCATGAACCTAATGCTTGAAGGACTGTCCACAGAGTCAGCGGACTGATGAGAGAAAAGTGATGACAGTAAAGTTTGTTTGTCCTTTGTTAAAATCTGGGGTAAAAAAGGCCATCTGGGCCCAGAAAGCACATCTCACAGAAGCACATAGAACTGACTTTATTTCGTTCTTGGACTTTATTTCGTTCATCTTTTCCTTAGGCATCTTAGCACTGCTATGACATACCTGTAGAAGGTGTAGAGGGAAGGTGTTCTTGAGCTAGAATCAGGCAGTCAGTCAATTAAGGGATAATTTAGCGAAATTGAAAGCTTGCCTGACTCGAGCTGGAGCCAGTGTGAACTCTTCCAGATACTGTAGATAAGCCAAAGGGCAATGCAGAGAACTGATGATGAAATAATGAAAAAAACAACAGTCTGATACTTAGACTTATTCTGCAACTTAGTGGGCTTTTGGCATGAAGGATCCCTTTTTTATCCAGGCGATCCCTGTCCAGCATCAGTTGCAGTTGCGAGGTACAAAACGAACGTGGTTTGGTCAGATCCTCTGAACTTGGGGATAGATAAATGAGGAGGAACATCTGGCATGCCTTTGAAAGGGGGCATTGTGTGGGAATTAAAACTGTAACCCGTGAATGATATCCAGCACCATCTGTCTTGAGTGATTAAGTCCAAACAACATCAGACTGTAAAGGGCATCCAAAATCCTGGTGGTCTTAACATGCTCTAATTCTGATCCTTCAACCATGCATGTCTGCGAAGAACAGAACTAGTAGCAGCCACCTCACCAGGGCCTGGGCCTGAACAAAACACGCAAAACACTGCAAAAGAATGCTTACCCACTTGTTCCAGACACAGAAACAAAATCAGCAATTCTTTACACTCAATGCCTTCCTCCAAAGCATCCACCTTTTTCAATTGTGATATTCTGACATCTGATATTTCAGATTCAACTCCCCAAGTAATGTTGACATCCTACAGAAAGGCCTCACTGAGACCAACGACTGGTGTCAGAACCATGGACTTAAGCTCAGTGCCAAAAAATGTGTCATCATCCCCTTTGGGAAAAACCCAGTTCCCATGAACTAACACATCAATGGTAGTCCACTGAACACAAAAGGCATTATAAGAGATATGGGAATACAGGCTGACAGCAACTTCTCTTTTGACCACCACACTGCCACTATGGTCAGAAAGTCTTTCTGTGTGGCACATCTCATTACTAAGGGTTTTGCATCTAGGAAGAAAGAGTTCATTGTCTCCCTCTACTCTTCCCTCATTAGGCCAAACATCAAGTACAATGCCCCATTTGGCATGTACCTCACTAGACACCTGCAACAACTGGACAGGCCACAAAAGTACCTCACAAAGAGGATTTTAGGCCTTAAACACTTGTCCCATATGGACAGACTCAAAAAACTCCAACTATTCTCTGTCTCATATCGCCTACTTAGAAGCGATCTTTGCTTGACTTATAAAGCCATGTCTGACCCAGCTCTGTTAGAAATGCTACATTTAAAGAAATCCCAATCCCTCCACACCACATGCTCCAGAGACCTCAACCTCATTACCACAATCAACAGAATGTGCTGGAGGGACAGGTTCATAACCCAGAGACTGCCTATGCTATGGAATAGACTTCCCATACATATCAAACAGAGCACCTCACTGGCCCTCTTCAAGAGAAATCTTGATGAGTAGATGCGAAATAGAAAATTCACCCCAAGGATCACTCCAGTGGCTCTACTCGACAGAGGCACTGGAAACTAAGGTCGGGTGGCACATTGCCAGAGTAATCCTATGGGCTAGGCTTGTAAAGGCTCCAGGGCCATTAGCCTAGTACACACCTATATATATATATATATATATATATATATATATATATATTATATATATATATATATATATATATATATATATATATATATATATTTATAAACATATTGTTATCCTTATCTCTCTGTCTCTATATGTACGTACACACACACACACACACACACACACACACAAGTATATATATATATATATATATATATATATATATATATATACATATGCATACCACATATACACATATACATACCGCACACACACGCACACACGCACACACACACACACACACACACACACACACACACACACACACACACACACACACACACACACACACACACACACACACACAAACACACAATATGTTGCACATATATTTTATATAAATATGTTGGGGGGTTTTGGCCAAGAGTGATATTGCATACAGTCGGGAAAAGCAGCTGCAATTAGAGCTTTCTACAGATATACATTTTCACTGACTGAGGCAACTCAAGTATATTTGCCTGATGTACTCCACCCGAACATGAATGTATGTTCGAGTTCAAATCTAAAGGGGATACAGTGTCACTGTATTGCATTTAGATCTTTCTGAATCTCTTCTCCATTTTGTTTTGCCTCATTATCATATGTGGTGCTTCACTGTACAGCATATAACATGGCTGACCACATTATTTGGCCTAGCCATGTCATATAGTTGGGTTTTCTCAACTGGGCCCACCATGTGCATGACAACACTTCAAGCAAATTTGCTTATCACAATGCACTGAAGTCTTTTGAATTTAGCCATTTGTCATATGTTCCCCAGATTGCAAAAATAGACATGGCCTCAGTAGCTGTAGTGTTTGCTGAGTTAATGAAAGTATTGAATTTAGCTTTGTTTCTTTTTTGGTAGGCTTATGTGACTAAAAGGTTGTGGTGGGTAATAATAAAACAACAACTTCAATGGTTAGTACTGGTGTAAGAAGAGGGGTCCCTGTGTTATGCCTAGTCATATTTTGTAGTGAATTTCTATTAATGATTATGGTGATTTTGTAGGGGAATGCAACTGATATGAATTTTCTACATGAAAGATTAGCATTTGGAAACACATAAAGGGATGTAATAGCTAACTGTATTAATGTTTTTATGCTTGTACGCAGTATTAAAAGATTCCTAATTATTTGTATCTGGAAGTTGTGAGTGAAGGCAGCAGGTTAAATTTTCTTTCCATAGGATTGCAACTTCTAGACCTTTATGCATTCTTTTTCTTGGAGATTTTATTTCCTGAGGGGTGATTTTATTTTCTTGAAATGATTAGTTTGACCAAATCTTCTGATGGTCCTATAATATTTGAGGATTATAATTAATTCATATATTTATTTATTTTGCATTTGTTTACCGGAATGGTCCAACTGGGACAGTGCCCATTTTCAGCGGAGGCCCAGGAGAAAAATATATATTATGACATTTAATAATTTCATTATGGGTATCCTGGAAAGTAATGTATGCAATTTTAGGTAATTAGATTTTTTTATAGAAAGCTACTGCATTAATGAGTAGAAAATGTAGAATTTGGACTTCAGAGTTACTATAAATAATGCTGCATTGTTTTGTAACAGTATGATTCATGTATGAATAAAATAATATTTTTCAGTGCCAGTTCTCTTGAAAATCAGTAATTTGTATGCACTTGATATGATTCTTTTTTTAAAACAAGAAAAAACTTTATTGAATCATCACTTATAACATAGACAGTTATACATTTATATGAATGAAAAAACATATAGACATATCCAGTAGCAAACATTATACATCAACTACATTCTTCTATACAGTCATTGTAAGTCAGATATCACATAGCTTCTTCAATTCCTGCCTTACCTTAAGCCTCATTCCTCCTCCAAAACATTATTCTGCATGTATTGTTCCCACAATTCTCAGTTTTCTATGTAATTTGCTCCTACCCTTTCCTAAAGATCCCATTTGCATTTATTTTATCTCTGTTACTATACTCACTACTTCTGGTATGGATGATTTAGACTTTGATTTCCATTTTCTAGTAATTGCTTTTCTGGCAATCACCAGAATTAAAGTCAACAAGGCCTTACTATGTTTAACAATTTTGATTCTGTATCACAGTTCAAAAAATCACTTCCTTAATTGCACCAAATGTTCTCACCCAGTATTTCTGCCAGAATAGTCTGCATGGGGATTTTTAAAGTCTGTCAAACTCATTATACTCCCAAGAAATAAGTTCCCAATTACTTTTTTCTTCCCCATCACATATTCAACATTTACAATTTACCTGAGAAAAAAATTCTTTACAGGCTGCTTGGGGTCTAAAAATACCAATGCAAACACTTCCAGACAAAGATCCTAAATCTTCTAGACTTTGTTGCATATTTGGGAGTCATACCTATTTCCTCCCATTGTATCTTTGTGAATTACTTATCCAGTCTCTTACCAATCCTTTTTAACCTCCTCTGAGTGATAGTTAGCATGCAGTACATTTTATATGCCCTACTAATTATCCCTTTTTAACAGCAACTTCTGTTACAGATTCTACTAAAACTCTACCAGTGATGTTTTCACTTTGGATCCCCTATGCTTTTCTGTTTGCCTATGCTCAGATATCAATCCTTGACAAGGAAGGCAATCTCTAGCCTGTAGTCCAAATTAATTCTTGGTCTCTTCCCATTCTGTTACCTTTCATGTCTAATTATTTGCTCCCAATGCTTTGTTTCCCTTGCCAGTTTTTTCCAGTAAATCCCAAACCACTCTTGCCTGTTCTCTCTATCCCTAATTGTAAGCATCCCTGTCGGTAAAATCTTGTTTCCCCATTCCCACGTTGCCTTAGTTCTTAGAATACTTTCAGCTACTTTACAGATGTAATATTCTGTATGGTTATTGTTATTCTCCTTAAAGATCTGCTTCCAAAATCCCAATCTAGTCTCTCCTTATTTCTTGTGCTTCCCCCTGTTTCATCATCATACCTTCCTACATTGAAATTTTAACTTTCTGTTTTCTCTGGGTAAATGAGCCTTAACTGTGTAGCTCTCAAATACTCATTCAAATCAGGTGATCTCAAACTACCTTGTTCTAGTAGAAGGTTCAACTTTTCCTACTTATCTTTTGCCACTTCCACTCCCAGATAAAACCCTTCAACTCTTTATTAATTTTTATCCACAATTTCTCCTCTGGTTGATAAAAATATGCTGGACCTGTGTATAAAACTGTAGGGACTAAAAAAAATTCACTGCTTATATTGTGCTATCCATATCCATAAAACAGAGCTTCCAATTTCTCAGTTTTTGCATTATCTTTTGTTAAGTCTCTTCCCACATATCATTTGCTGCCATAACAGAATTATTTTAACCCATACTCTTAAGTACTTCATTTTATCATGTCCCCATAAATATGGGTATTCCTGAAGCAATTTGTGTGTGGGTACATAGTTTATAACTATTGCCTTTGCTTTATCTTCAATAATGTTGTATCCCAAAATTACTTGAAAGTGTCTCAAAATGTTCAACAACAATGAAATGGCCTATTCTGGTTTCAGACCTTTCAGCTAATCTCGTTCCTACACTCTTCCCCAGTCTCTCCTCAGTGCTTTCTCTCTTCTATTATAATGTAATGGCTGCTCAACAATATACCCTTGTGTTAAGCTACAAGGTAGAACAGAAGTGTGACATATATTACCCTATGAAAGTATGTACAATACATATCTTCTATGTTAATGAAGAAAAATATCCATTATATGTTTGTACATGAATGTTTGATTGTCTTACCATGTTTGCAAATTTAAAATGCTTAAATGTATATTCTCCATATGAAGTTTAAACTTCTCAGTGTATAAAGCAAAGATGTAGTAATATGGGGTCTATATTATAATCACGAAAGTTTAATAGTTCGAATGCATAAACACTGAACTGTATGCGTCAAACTATTAAATGATTGAACACCTATAAAAATAATTTTAGGACCAAAAAAAAAAAAAAACGGCCCCCCCACACCCCACGCTACTTAAATATACCAATTCCGAGATTGCGCTACAGTGTAGAAAAGGGAAATCTTCCATTTCCGCACCATACTCCGTTAAAGTGTGATCTCGGAGTTGGTATATTTAAGTAGCAGGGGTGTGGGGGTGCATGGGGGCTTGCCCCCCTGCCTAAACACCTTTTACTTGTTTTTTTTTTTTTTTACAGGGTCTACTAGAATTTAGATGGTTTAATGTTTCGATCACTAAAGTTCCATATTTAGTGATTTGAAGCATTAAACCTTCGAGATTCTTATATAGACTCGTAATATGTATGTTCATAACTGTCTTTAAGTTGGAACTTTTCTCCCCAGGCCTTTGCTGAAAATGAGTTATTTGGACAAAGACAGACTTTCCTGGTAAACAAATGTCAAATAAATATATGAATAAATAAATAAAGAAATCAGGTACAAAATAATTTCATCTGCAAATAAAGCCGACTTTTCTTTATTACTGTACCAATTATATCCTTGACTTTCTGAGTCTCTTATTTTCTTTACCAGTGATTCTAAATATGGAACATATAACAAAGGGGAAAGAGGACACCCTTGCCTGGTTCTTCTGTTCAAATGGAACTTATCAGAAAGGAACCCTCTCACTTTAATATTTGCCTCCAATCCCATAAATATATATATATATATATATATATATATATATATATATATATATATATATATATATATATATCCCTAATTAACCTTATTATTTTGTCACAGAATGCAAGTGTTTCCATTGCCCTACTCATAAAATCCCAACTTACCTTGTTGAATGGTTTCTTTGCATCAAGACTCACCAACAACAGATACCCTCTGGATCATCAATGTTTGTTAATGTTGTCAAATGTTTGCCTCCCCTCCACAAAACCACACTGATCCATATCTATCACTTTTGGCAACATCTTTGCCATTCTTTTAGCAAGTTTAGACATACACACTTTATAATTATGGTTTAAAATTGAAATGAGCCTAGATGAAGCTGGATCTTATGGTCTATACCATATTTAGGTATTACAGCCATCATAGCTTTCTTCCAGGATGTTAATGCATCCCCTCATTTTAAAATACTGTTAAACAAAACCTTCCAGATTGTTACCGCTTTCTTCCCTGCCAGCTTCCAAACTTCCACAGGAATACCATCTATTCCTGGACTATCTTGCAGATTGGTTATACATCACCATTTTATCTCATCTACTCCTATCCTGTTTGTAAGTGAGCCTCATCTACCTCTAACCTTTGCATATTTAATTCTTCCATAAACATTTCCTTTTATACTTTTTCTTGAGTCCACATTTCTCTGCTTTACACATATTTTCATAAAATGTCTGAAATATTTCTAATACCTCTACAGGATTTCTGTTTTTTTCCCTTGTTATTGCCTCCGTAATCTTGGCAACAACCATTTTTACTTTCTGTTGCCTGAGCCATTGTGCTAAGACCTTTTGTGCTTTGGACTTATCTAAAAACAGTTGCTTAACAGCAATCTTTCTGAGCATACACATATTATCAAGTTAGTCCTTTATTTTCTCTTTAGCACTCAGCAGTTGAGCCTCTTCTTGTTCTGTAAGATTCCCCCTATTCTGCAATACTTTAACCTTTGTCAGTCCCTCTAAATAATTCTTGTCACTTCTTAGCCATGTCTTTTATTTCTACCTTATTTTTAAATTCCACTTTCATCTTATCCCACTCTCTAACTATATTTTCTGATGAAATTTCTGTCTTCCCTAATAACGTCCGAATAATTTCCAGTACCCATTTCTTTAATTCCTCTGTTTTAACAGATAGGTGGGGAAGCTCCAGTGTCTCATTTTTATTTCATTATCCTACATTTATATTTTAGTTATCATTGCCACTTAATCTGAAATGTTTATTGGATGTGTATCAGAACTTTCAATTAAATGCACATGTTCCTGTGAAATATAATTTCTATCTAGACTAGCCCAGTTTTTGTATCTTGGGGAATAGTTTGTAAATTCTCGCCAAGTTCCTACTACTGAATTCACATCTTCCATACAAAAATATTTTTTATAAATCTTTTTAAAAGCTACCTTTTTTGTTATATTTTCCCTTCTGTGCCCCCCAGATACATCCTCACTGTTGCAAATCAAATTATGTTTCCCACCTATAAGTAATATTTCCTGCTGAAAGCTAATTATTTATCCCAGAATTTTCTTAAGGTCCATTGTAGCAGTTTTAGTTCGAATTTAAATATTAAATTTAATTAAAATGTAATCCTTGTCCCTTGTCAGTAACCCCTTACTACTACAAAACTACCATTATCTTTTTGTCTCTTCTATCGTTATTGTAGCTTCTCTAACAATTAATTTAAGTACTCCCCTTTTCTGCACTTGATAGAATTCTGAGAAATAGATGTGGTGCAGGTTGGGACTAAGTGATGGTACGGATGGGTTAAACTTAAATTGGAGAAGTGAGTGATAGGGTTTTCATTTGCAGCTTCAGATGCAGACATGGATGGTGGTGAATAATGTGTGAAGGAGATGTATTGATTTATTTATTGCTTTTGTTACCAAGAAATTCTGACTGGGCACATGACCCATTTTCAGTAGAGGCCCGGGGAGAAAGTCTCCAATTTACAAACAACAGTGACAGAGTGACAGTAACATTTGAAAGACATAATATACAATAGTCTTTACAACATTTTAAAAAGAGGAAGAAATGCATTTTAAATTCAATAAAATATACAGACAGTCATATTGTTGCTGTTTTTTAACTAAAAGCAATGTTTTACAAGAGTTATAGTAGTGAGAGAGCTAGAGGTGAAACAGAGAAGACAAGGGTCGTTGAAGGTGAATGAGTATAACAAAAATGGGAAAGGGGAAAGAGAGTCAGTTACAGTATAGGATGGAGGAGGAGATGGAAGATGTTGAGCAGGGATGAGGTTGAAGAGGAGTGGTGTGCTAATCTTGTGCAGCATATTTGCAGAGCCAGGAGTTGAGTAATTAAGACTTTAACTGTAGTTTGATTGACTTTAGTGTGCAATACTGTTTACTGTAAGGGGGATAGAGTTCCAGGTTTTTGACACTTTATGGGAGTAGAGGGAACAACCTGCAGAATTATTATGTTTTGATCTGTATGTAAAAGGTCTTTGTCTGAAGAGCACAAGCTTCTGGGTGCGTTGTATGGTTGTACACGGATGGCTTGAGATGGACAATCATTTGGTATGCTTATTAGATTGTTGATAACAGGAAGTTGGAAGCATGTGAGTTAGTGAGGTAGTTCAAAGCATTGGATGCCTCTGAGGACCTAACAGTGATGCAGTGGGAGGGTGACTAGTAAAATTTGGAGAAGTGTCTGTGTGAATGTTATCAGCTTTGCGGGCTTAATGTCCAAGTGGAGTGGCAGCAGTATTTGTATTATATGAGTATGAGTATGATTCAATCTCTTTTTTGGGGGTGTGTGTGCATGACAGATATTATAGTACTGTTAGATCAGAGTTTTTCATTTTACAGTAGTTATTAGACACTGGACAGGCTAAAGAATAAAATAAGCCTAGAAATGATGTTTCATTTATACATACATTTTAGAAATCAGAAACA
Source organism: Protopterus annectens (assembly GCF_019279795.1). NCBI lineage: Eukaryota > Metazoa > Chordata > Ceratodontiformes > Protopteridae > Protopterus > Protopterus annectens. Next base: position 737,503,910 of record NC_056745.1, on the reverse strand, counting down.
AAGAATTTTCCATTGAATGTTGACCTTGCTGAAATAACAGTTTCTCAAGGGAGGATTGCAAACAGTTCTTGTTATGTTCCTTTCTCAAGGAAAGAATCAAGAGATAAGTTAAGCTAAAAAACAAGATGTAGCCTGAGCATCAAGGTTAAAGATGTGAATATAGTCAACAGAGGAAGATTACTGAAAAAGAGAATATAATATGTTGTGTTCAGGATAGCAGGGCAGTTATAGTTAGTAAGTTTGTTCGACCTGTTACTTCAGAGAAGATGACAAACACTTGAGCCTTAGTACAGAAACAGGTCATCTAGATACTATGTCAGTTTATGTTGTTCAGGACAATCAGAATAATGTGCAGCAATTGAACTGTTTATCAGTACTGTTAATGGAGCAGATCTTGTGAACATCTAATAAAACCTTATTAAATGATCTACAGTGTTTGGAGAATTCATTCTGAATGCACAAGACTTGGTCCATAAGGGAGAGACTGAGACCTATTCAGTACAAGCTTGAGTAATTAAGACTTTCCTTTCTCAGTCTCATTGTATACAGTGTTTCCAGCTAATTATGGTACAGGTACATCATTATCAAGTTTTCCAATGGTGCCTAATGTGACCTGCTGCCTGGGGAGAGATATATACTTCTTGCAACCCAGCAAGCAGCTGTAACCTTTTCACATCCAGTTTCCAGTATTGCATATTTTCTAAAGGTCACAGTAATTGTTTATACAGCAGAAGTACTACAAAAGCACTCCAGAGAGCACACCACACCACCCTTTCATTGAAGGTATTGCTCATTTCCAGACTTGGTTACACTACCTGTGTTCTACAGAAATCTACAAAATAGCAGTGTTTTGTTCAACTTCATGTGTTCTACAGACTATAAATAACTGTGTTTTCATTAAAGTGCAGCACTCTGTGTTTCATTCAAACTTCAACAAAACAGCTGCAGTAAGTACATTTTTCAAATACAGTTTTATGGCAATAACGTCAAAGTTTCATTAACAGTTTAAAGTGACAGCAACTGTTTCATAACAGACTTCAGTAGCATACCAGTGTTTTTTCCATAAATAGAGCTGTAAACTCTATACAGAATAAGCTGAAAATTACGGCATGACTGTTTCTCATTAAGACAGCATTACTACCGAAAAGTCTCACATAACTTCAGCAGACCAGTATTATCAAAGCAGTGTTCCTTCAGAACATAAAAGACATTCATGTTTCTAGAGTGATGTCATAAAGTCAAGAAGCAAGGAAAAGGTTAATAAGCTACAGACGACGGCTCACATTTCTTCCAAGCCATAAAGTTATTTAAGACTTTATATGCACCTTTTAGTTAACAGTTCAACAAAGTTTAAGTTACTTAATTAAAGTATTTTTGCATGTAAACATGTCAAGTAATACTGCTACAGATGAAATGTCAGTAAATTTTTGGTATAAGTTTAAAAATATTCTCTTAAAGTTAAGGGTTATTATTTCAAAAATGTTCAATATGTCTAAACGCAAAAGATTTAATGACTCCGAAGTCAATATGATCTCCAGTTTAAACATACATGCTTCAGCACATGAAATTCAACATAATAATTTCAGTTGTTTGTATAGTTTCACGTACAAATGTTCAGAATATAATACATACAGTTTGGAATATAGAAGTATGTTGAGCTATTATAAATGTCAACACAGTCTACATACATAACACACAACCAATGTCTCAAGTTCACATTGCACTAAAAAGAGATAAGGGGAATCAAAGTGCAGATTTTGTAACTGAAGAACAGACTTCAGTGCTAAGTAAAAAATATATTCCATAGCTAGCTGTAAAGATCAGAGCATTAATCTGTCACAGTTTAAGGTTATTTCATTATTTATAGACAAATCAATTTTAGTGGCACATATAAAAGATACAAGTGTGGTCTTGTCAGAATTTAAAAAGTCAAAGATTACGGCAGCTACCAGTTCAAAGTGTAATAACTCTGTATATACTGGTTTAGATTTCAGTAAAAAGATATGTATAAATGTACATATTTTAAAGAATTGGTTACAACAGAAACATGCAGTTTTATGGGTTAAAGATAGAATAAATTCCAGTTCAGCTGACACAGCTGAAGTGCTCAAAAAGACATATTGGGTGTGGTCAGTTAGAAAAATATGGTAACCGTATGCCTCTATGCCTTGTAAGGTATATCAGAGCTGACAGTCAAATTAATTAGCAGAATAAAGGGTTTGCAGTTACAGTTTGGAAAATATTTTTTTGTATTATTGTTTAAGAGCTTTGTATTAAAGTGTTGCAATGCATAAACAATACTGTAATATAGACAGAGACAAGATAATGTTTGCTAGTTTACAAAATGTGAAATTTAAAGACAATGCTACATTGTAAAACTGACAACACAGTTAAAAATTCAGATCCCATGTATAAAAGAGTACATATGTTTTGTACAGAGATGGCAGTTTGCCAAGCATATCAGCTCAGATTACCGCTAGCCTAGCAAGCTAAATTAAAGACAGTGCTATCCATTTAATGCATTACAGTTTACTATTTATAAAAAATGTAGACAGTAATAGCACATTCTTGCAGCATTCAGTACTAATAAAAAGCTAAATGACGTCAGCTAAAGAAATGGTTATGGTGAAACAGTGGATGGAGTTTCACTCACTGAACAGTATGTTAAAATCTAAGCATCATGAGACAAATGTAAACAGTTCAACAGTTAAAACTTATTGTATATAGGTGCAAAAATGCACAGTCTTAAATTATTACTTTGATTTTCATTTAAAATAAGTTCAGAAACTTGATACAACAATCAAGTTAAATGCAATTCCTGCAGCTAATACCTTAGAAAAGCTGTCCATTTAGTGGTAAGACAGAAACTGATTTTAGCAAGCATCAGATGCCAGTAATAAAATTTTTCCTGTAAATTCTGATATTGTAGCAGTAAAACAGATTTCACCAGTCCCAGCAGTTAATTTTTTTTTGTATGTAAAAAAACAGTGTCCTAAATACTAGACATGGAAACAAAATTGTGTACTTAGTTCCAGTTGTTTCCAATAAACCTAAACAAGTTACTGATTTAAATAGCTTTTCAAATACAAGGCAGCCCACTATTGTTAATGACTGGGCAAATGACGTATGTAATGTACAAAGTTCAAGCCCAAAGGATAATCAAAAGTATGCTGTAGCTTAGGTTAATGTTGCCAGTGATGTACCAGATTTTCAAAATATGTATAAAGGTTATGATAGTTTAGCACCAAATCAGTTGGTGTATTTGACTTTATTCCAGTTTAAAAAGGACAGCAGACCATGCATTTCATTACTGATGGCAGTTTTCATGCTATCAGGGATTAAAAGGTTATTGCAATCAGTAGCAAGCCTTTGGAGATTGGATTTTGTAAATGAAGCCAATCATCCTGAAAAAAGAATAACAGCAGAATTCTTGTGACATCCCCAGTGTGACTGTACCATTTAAAAAAAATACATTATGTCACAATTGTTATGCCAGTTTGTCTACAAACTTGCAAGAGCTTATTAGCAGCAAATGTTTATTCATTCAGAAGAATGTATGTTTATTTTATGCAGAATAATGTAAATAAAGTCAGCACAGCAAGTAATGCAGCCAGTTTATAGACGTTAAAGCTGCATTTCATGCAGAAAAATGTAAATAAAGTTTGGGCAATAAGCAATGCTATCAGATTATAATTGTTAAAATGCAAATGTTATTTTAAGGACCGGATACTAAAACCAGCTTGCACAAGAAATGAAAAAAGAGGTTTAAAAGGCCTAACTATCAAAAGGACACTTCAATATTAAAGCAGGCCTTCTTTTACTTCATCAGTGACTAGAACAATGCTGAGCAAAATTTGACAAAGAACTGTGGGACAAAAATTGGCTGGCTATGTGTTTCAGTAATGTTTTCAATGCTTAAAGCAAGTATGGATGTTTTCAGAAAATGTTCTCATATTTTAACATTTGTACAGCAGTAGTAGTTTTTAGTCTGTGTTCAAACGGATTTCAGTTTTTGTGTTAGGCAACATTGTCAAAATGTTCTTATGTTTCAGACAAGTTAAGATATAACATGTAACAGTTTCAGTTATGATTTTATTATTTTAGTTTAGTTAGTTTTCAAAATATACACAGTTATTTTTAAATGTTCAGTATATGCTAATATAAATATCAGTTAAGTTTCAGAATATAACATTCATATTCAGCTATGTGTTTAGTATAGTACATTTCAGTCAAATCTGAAATACTTCACATTATTTAGTCATTAGTTAGGTGTAAAGTGACAGACTTATTTGTAACAGGCTTATTACATTATTCAGTCATTAGTTAAGGGTAAAGTAACAGAATTATTTTTTTACAGGCTTAAATAATACATAGTGATAGTTATTCAATGCAATCAAGGTATAACAGAGTAGGCTTAATGTGTTAATTAGTTTACAGATTACAATGCACATTTACAAATTGCAGTATACTTTACAATAGTCAGGAATTAAGGACACTAACAAAATGCAAAGTTATAGACTTGTATAGCTCATAAATATTCATAAAAGTTAAAAAGGTATGTAGCATTATAAAACAAATTTAAATAAAATGTATAGACACAAGTTAACACATAATATGGTAATTATGCTCCAAAACCATTTATAAAATTATCTTTGTAGTGCAGATTTCAATTAGTCTTCAGAAAATAGCCATCATGCTTGATAGGCTATAGAATATCTGGCAGGAAAAGCTGCCAAGGAAGGGATTTCCTCTATATCCAATACAGTAAAAGAAAATTATGGTAAAAGGTATAACAAAGGTGAGCCAAGTAGGCTCAACAGTTGAGGCAAATCTGGCAAAGATCCAAGACATGCAGGGAAATGCTAATAAAAGGGCACAATGCAAAGTTGCCAGTCCAGTCCCTGGAGTAAGGTTGTATGCGTATAGAACAGAACAAGGGGCACTTCTGCACTACATGCCAAAATTATTGGTTAAGCAGATAATAAAGTACAACCATCAGCTACTAAGTTATGTAGGTTTTCAGGAATTTTGGCCTATCATAAAGTACAAGTTTTAAAAACCTCAGCTGCAGAGAGTGCCAGTTTCAGAAAGCATGGTACAGGATACAAACAAATTTTTCAGGACCTCTTCCTCCAGCCAGTAAAGAAGCACAAAGATTGTCCCTGGGATTCAGCAAGACATATTTTCTGTGCAGGAACAGTGTAGGGGCTCCTGCATGGAAAATGGCCACCGAGCAATGCAGGAAAGTGCCATTTTCACATGCATGAGCATGCCAACACTGTTCCAGCATGGAAATCCAGCAAATATGCAAATCACCTCATCTGCTGGTGAAAACCATGCAATTGAAGTGATACTGCGATCCAGCAAGCTGCCAGGTCTCCCTACTAAGACAGTGTCAGTGCAGAAATGTATTCAGAGAATAACTGAGTACATTTCTGCATCTGACAAAATGGAGGCATGACAGCTCATGTAAAATAATGTATTATGTGGATTAAACATGCCAGTGGCCAAATATAAGGCCATTGGCATTAAAAAATGATTATTTGTTTTTAAATTAAATTTTTTTTTTTTTTTGGCAGATCTCAGACGTTTAAGCTTAGGGCAGTGGCACACAAATGATATAGTGCTGAAAATAAAAAAAAAATGGGAAAACTCAATTTTAAGTGAATTCTGCATTTTGACATTATAGTCAATTGCACACAGAATGCAAACAATACCCGGGAGCAGTGGTTGTCAAGAGAAAAGGGTCTGTTTAAGTACAGTAACTAACAACCTACACACTGGGGTATGCAAATGAGGGGAGTTATACTGAATCACAGATTTCTTCAAAGTGTCAGCTTGTACCTAACCGTGTAGGTATAGGAATACAACAGTGCAAGTCTAAGAGCTGAATGACTTCATAAGGGGGTATGTCATGCTTGCTGTAAGCACATTGGATCTTAGTGGCCCATGTTTGCCGTTAGCTAAGCATAGCTAAGGAAGGGGGTGTGTCAGATGTGCTTGAACACAGTGTACATGGTCTAAACGTGCATGTGCACCGCGCACCAGGTTTTAAACAAAAAAAGAAAAGAAAAAAGGAAATGGCAGCACTGTTTACATTTGAGCACTGGGTATGCACAGCGCGCCTCAGGGCTTAAATAGGGAGGAAGTGGGAAGGGGACGCAGCAGTAGGAAGGCACTCAAGGAGAACTAGCATACCTAGCAGGTGAAATGTATCAGAATATGACAATTACACAGGCAGCAGCCTAGCACACAACTGTAAACTATGCAAATACCTTTCAGTCTGGTTTTTCCCACAAACTCTACACCACCAGTGTACACAGATGGGGATATTTTACCTGACAAAACTAACAAAATGTTAGGGGCTGCTGTCGCTCTCATACATCAATATGTGCAAGAGGCTGAGGGTGGTGAGGATGTGAATGCTGATGACCATCCCACAGTGAGAAGGAGAAGAGTGTACAGACCCAAGGTAACCTACCAAGGGCTACATGAACTAGAGATAGTGGAATGCTATAGGCTGGACAGGGACATTCTACAGCAAATTGTTGAGCTGTGCCAGCCCTGCCTCACACACAGAACCAACAGAGGGGTACCCATCCCAGTGGATATCAAGGTATGTGTAGGCCTAAGAATACTAGCCACAGGTACCTTCCAAAGGCTAACTGGGGATATCATGGAGATCTCACAGACATCAGCATCCAAGGTACTCCACCAGTTCCTGGATGCCATGTAAGCCCATTCCGGTGAGTACATATACTTCCTCAACACCCGTGAGGTGTTGGCCACCAATATGTGTCTCTTCCACCAAATAGCAAAATACCCTGAGGTAGTTGGTGCTATAGACTGCACGCACATAGACATCAAAGCACCACCTGGTGAGCGGGGTAGGGTCTACATAAACTGAAAGGGCTTCCCCTCCATCAACTGCCAGGTCATGTGCGATGCCCAAGGCATTATCTTGAATGTGTGTGCTGGAAGCCCTGGAAGCTATCACGACTCCCACATCTGGCATATGACACAGCTGCACCAGTCATTTGCCAGTGGGGACATCCCATATGGCCACCTAGTGAGTGATGCTGGCTATGCACTGGAGCCATGGCTGATGACACCCCTCATAAATGCACAGACACCTGAACAAGAATGGCATAATGAGGCACATGCACAAACCAGAATCATTATAGAGCATGTGTTTGGGATGCTCAAGTCACTGTTCCACTGCCTGGACATATACAGTGGAGCCTTGCAGTACTCTCCAGCTACATGTACACAAATGTTCATAGTATGTGCCATGTTACACAATATGATCCTGTGGAAACAGCTGCAGCAAGAACAGCACGGGGAAGGGGCACACAGCCCCCCCCCACCATTGCCAAGGCCAGCACAGGCACAGAGGGACTCAGAGGAGGAACATCCTGAGCCTGCCCCTGTAGCAGAAGGTGTCATGCCGAGTATGCCCAGGCCTTGGCAAAGAGTCAATGCATAGCACATACACTGACATGGTAGGGACCCAGGGAATGACACCTCTCTCTGACTCGCACATACAGTAAAAGGGATGCCAAACATGACACTACCTGTGCTTTACCATGTATAGGTAGTTTAGTATGTGCATCCGACATAGTCAGCCCTCCAGCACCATCCTCAATACTTGCCCAGCCACAAGGTAAGTCACCCTTCCTATCAATTACTGAAAGGAGTAGTATGTTATAGTTGTCTGTATGGTATGGACGTGAGAATGTAAGGGAATCGGGTGGCTGAATGAGATGGCAGCAGATACTGGACACCTATACGGGTAGCATGAAATCCATAACAAATACTGGTGTCAACATGCTAAGCAGTACTAGACAAGTTGACAAATCCCACCAGAGTACATTGGTGGCCCAAATAACTGTGTGTGTCCATAGGACACACACATGCATGTCACTGAGGCTCACATACCAACCGCCAACCTTAGCCAGCATGACAGGTGTAGATGACCATAACGAAAGGCTGGGCTAAGGCCTCCAGTCAATGGAAATGGTGAACAGCCCCCTTCCAGACTTGCACAGACAGACTACAACAGGTCTGGCAGTTGTATGTTAGTTCTGAAGAGTAAGAAGTCTGAAACTGAAATGTAGGTCAATAAAATATAAGATCTGTACTTTACTGATATGCCTCCAGTCTGCATGATAGGTCAGAATAGAATATGAAATGGAAGCCAACAGAGTACCTAAAATACCAGTCCAGTTATAGCAAATGTTTAAAGTTGTCAGGTGTGCCCCCCCACAGTCCTATGTAGAAATGCAGTAACATATAAGTGTGAGGAGTAATATCAGTGGAGCACAGACTAACCGGGCTGGCCCAATCTACAGGATAGATTATTGCATGTGTACAATATGCAGGGGTATGTGTGCTATGTAGTTGTGTGTTCAATATTGTCTAGAAGTGGTCAGCATGTAGGCATGGAGGGTTGTGTCTTGGTGGCCTATGGGTAGTACTGTGGTTGACAGGGCCATGTTCTGACAACTGCAGTGCCAACCGCAATGCTTCTCAGCAATACCCATATCAGCAGTCATCCATACTCACTGTCAAAATGTCAAACTCTGTCACCATCTGAAAGATGGACATGCCCTGAATGTGGGCACATACATACACACAGTGCACAAGTAGACGTACCCTAGACAGAGTGCATAAAATGTAACTGTCAACTGCACACAACTCTGGAATTGTACATACAGGTTAGCAGCACATTAGTTGTCAGTATAGTATGGAATATTGATGTAGTCTGGCCAATCACTGGCAAACCACAAAAGACATAATTATGAAGTCTTGAGAGACTGCCTACATCCCTGCACAAGGCAGCATAAGGGGAATGTCGCAGGTATATCTGTGAGTCAGCTGCAAGTAGCTTCCATACCACACATGCACTCAGCTCACCCCACTATCAGCCAAAGGTTTATCACAGGTCATATCCTTGCTGTTGGGAATGAGTACAGTATGACCCCACATCTGTATGGGGATACACACAGAATGCAGCATGTTGAAGAGGTGTCCTATGCAGGTGTGTCCCTAGCTGTAAGCAACACCCTGCCTGCATCCAGACCAATGGATTAATATGGACAGGAAGTATTGCCGTTAACACCTTGCACACTTACCCTGTCACCCCAGGGAAATCCACTGGCTCACAGCCTGGGAATGTAGGAGTGACAGAATGCACTAGCCTACTACAGATGGCCTGCATCACTACTGAATAGCCTACAGTCTTCTGTCAAAGGCCTGTGCCTCACCCGTAGTGCCAGAGTATGGTATCTCATGGGGTCCTAACTAACAACCAAACATAGTCACCAGAACACAAATGCAAGGCCATGTTGACAAATCCCAATAGCATGCCCCCCATGTCCTACTGCATGAACTGTGGACCAGTCCATAAATACCACTGGCATAATGTTAGGAAGAGGATAGAATAACAGAGGGGGAATGTAGAAGCATGGACGTCATGAAGTGTGTGAAGTCTGAAACTCTTATGTGTGCCCATACTACCCCTGCCTGCAAACACAGGAATGGGTGGCTACAAACCTGCTCATAAAACACAATGTGAAGGGGAAATGACCACATATATGAGCCCTGCCACTGGGTAATCTGGGTGAATCTGTACATCTGAGAGGTATCGCCACAGCAGGATATGGCCACTCTGTTAAGTCGATATATGTACAAGAAAGGGATCTTCAGTCACTATACTACCAAGGTGCTGGACCATTTACACAGACCCATCAGCAAGTGTCTGTAGCTACCCGTCTAGAATGGCAGAAGTGTGCAAGAATGACCATAATACTGGACTCAGCTGCATTCGTCTTGTATTTCCCAGTAAATAACTGTGAGAAATTAATCTTATCTGTCAGTAGTTGATGACATAATACATCACAGTGTAAAACAGTATGTATTTATGAATATCTCTGCTAACACCAACCATGTAACACAAGCAGCACAGACAGCAATAGTTAAAGTATCCCCTAATCTTTCGCCCATTGTGACGCTATATTGTCAACCTATTTACAGATATCCTGCAGAAACAGGTTGCTAGCTGTATGTGTAGAACACCAAAGCCTGGACTGGAGTACAACCCTACCTGGAATGGACTCACATACTCAATACAGAAGGTCATACTGGGCATGCTCCTACACTTAAAGAACTGAAGCCCATGTCTGACAACACAGTGGACTATACCGATCTGTCATATGCAGATATCTGTGCACACACACCAAATTGCAGCCCATGTCTGACAGCACACTGGATTATACATATCTGTCATCTGCAGATGTCTGTACACATGCTCACACATATCTAAGGACAACAGACTATATACACACACACAGAGACGTGGAGAAGAGAGAAACCGACAGTGACAGAGAGAATGCCATTATGAGGCCTGTCCCACCCACTACACATCCAATTGGCCTATATCACATGATGTGCTGATGTCAATCACTGTAGACATTCCTTTTGGTAGCCCTATAGTGTCTGTGGTGCTTGTGATAACTGTGTAACATGATAGTAGAAATAGGTATTCATGTATCATTTGTAAACTCAGTCCTGTCAAATGTGAAGTTGTGTGTGACTGAGTGTGTGTGTGTGTGTGTGTGTGTGTGTGTGTGTGTGTGTGTTTCCAGAGGAATGATTTATGGCCCATTCACACACACTGCACTTCCGATTGCCCATGTTAGCATCCCTGCTGATCTCAGTCACCTTGAAATAACCCCTTGGGCAAGTCTTAGCCTTATAATCTGTGTGGCGATAGTGATACTGTGCACTACTGTAGTATAGTAAGCTAGTTAGGTAGATGTTCTAATCCCAAACATGGCAACTGTTAAACTGTGTGTGTGTTTGGAGAAGAATGATTTTGAGGCCATTCACACTCACTACCCCTCCCATTGTCCTACTTTAGCTCTACTACTGATGTCGGTCATCTTGAAATAACCCATTGGCAAAATCTTAGCCCATAAGCTCTGTGGCATGTGAGATAACTACTTAATGTCATAGTGTAGCAAACTAGATAGATAGGAGTTCTAATCCTGGTTCTGGCAACTGTGAAAATGTGTGTGAGAGTGTGCGGGTCTTTGATGACACCTGATTTTGTGGACATTCACACTTACTATACTTCCCATACCCATTCTTTAGCACTGCTGCTGATGTCACTCACCTTCAAAGATACCTTTGGACAGCTCTCCAGCATATAAGCTCTGTGGTGCATGTGATAACTGCATAATACCATACTGTAGCAAACTAGTTAGGTAGGAGTTCTAATTCAGGTCCTGGCAACTGTGAAAATGTGTGTCTTTGATGACACCTTTGTGGACATTCACACTTACTACACTTCCCATAGCCCTCCTTTAGCACTGCTGCTGATGTCACTCACCTTCAAAGATACCTCTGGACAGCTCTCCAACATATAAGCTCTGTGGCTCATGTGATAACTGTGTAATACGCAAACTAGTTAATTAGGCATTCTAATCCTAGAGCTAGCAACTGTGAAACTGTGAGTGTTTATGTGTGTGTCTTTGATGATACCTGATTTTGTGGACATTCACACTTACTACACTTCCCATACCCATCCTTTAGCACTGCTGCTGATATCACTCACCTTCATAGAGACCTTTGGACATATCTCCAACATATAAGCTCTGTGGCACATGCGATAACTGTGTAATACTATAGTATAGCAAACTAGTTAGGCAGGAGTTCTGAACCTGGTCCTGGCAACTATAAAAATGTGTGTGCCTTTGATGACACCTGAGTTTGTGGACCTTCACACTTACTGCACTTCCCATACCCCTCCTTTAGCCCTGTTGCTGATGTCACTCACCTTCAAAGATACCTTTGGACAGCTCTCCAGCATATGATTTCTGTGGCCTGTGTGATAACTCTGTAATACCATAATGTAGCAAACTAGTTAGGTAGGAGTTCTAATCCTGGTCTTCAACATATAAGCTCTATGGCATGTGCGATAACTGCGTAATACCACAGTGTAGCAAACTAGCTGGGTAGGAGTTCTAATCCTGCTCCTGACAACTGTGAAAATGCAAGAGTCTGTTTGTCTTTGATGACACCTGATTATGTGGACATTCACATTTACTATACTTCCCACACCCCTCCTTTAGCCCTGCTGCTGATGCCATTCACCTTCAAAGATACCTTTGGACAGCTTTCCAACCTATAAGCTCTGTGGTGCATGTGATAACTGTGTAATATCATAGTGTAGCAAGCTAGTTAGGTAGGAGTTCTAATCCTGGTCTTGGCAACTGTGAAAATGTGTGTGAGAGTGTGTGTCTTTGATAACACCTGATTTTGTGGACATTCACATTTGCTACACTTCCCATATCCCTCCTTTAACCCTGCTGCTGATATCACTCACCTTCAAAGATACCTTTGGACAGCTCTCCAACATATAAGCTCTGTGGCGCATGTGATAAATGTGTAACACTGCAGTAGCAGTCCATAACTAGGTAGGGGTTTGAAACTCATTACTGGCAAGTGTTTGTGTCTCATCAGTATTTTGTGTGGGTGTGGGTGTGATTGTGTAATAACAGGCTCCATTGCAGGGTGGGTTTTACTACATTTTCATATTGAGGACCCATATGTCCCAATGTCATATTACAAGGCGTATCATTCCTATAGCCAATTGCATGGAAACACACTCCTATAACTAAGCACTGGAAGTGGGTGTTGGCCCTTTTCCTTCACTGTGAGCAGGACTTCATGTGGGTGTCTGATAAACAGAATCACAGAACATTGTGGATACAGGCCAACAAACTGGAGGGGGATGTTCCAGACATGGGGACAGGATGTAAGTATTGCTGTTCTACATTTGAAAGAATGTTGGTTTAACAGGGTTTGTGCGGATATGGCTGTTCTGCATGATTTAAAGTTTGCTATGACAGTGTTATGTGGTTGAGAAAACTTTCACCTGTAGGGCTCTCTGCAGACTGGCTAGAGTTTGAAGTCTCAGATTTGGTGTGTTACTCACACATTTTCTGTCTTTATGAATGCAGTAGCATAGTCTGATGTTTGCAGTAAGTAAATGGTAACATCCATGTGTGTTACTGACTTTATATCCCTCAGAAGGGATATGTCACAACAAACCCTGTTACACCAGCAATATTCTCAGCTTATAACTGCAATATGTCAATATTGGTCCTGTGATTGTGCTTCTGTTAACCAAGTCTGTCACCCTTTGTTCATATGTCATGCAGTGAGAGGTGGATATATAAGTATACCATTATTACTGACATAATTCCTGATAACCCAGCCACTGGGGATGCACAAGCCAGTGCATTTCTTTGTGCCGGTCCCAAGCCCGGATAAATGGGGAGGGTTGCGTCAGGAAGGGCATCTGGCGTAAAAATTCTGCCACATAATTTATGGCGCAAAAATTTCATATTTCCATACCAGATCGGTCGAGGCCCAGGTTAACAACGACCGCCACCAGTACTCTTAGCCAACAGGGTGCTGGCAGAAATTGGGCTACTGTTGGCCGAAGGAGAAGAGAGGAGGGCAAAGGCATGCCCAAAGGCAGGAAGGTTAGGAGTGCAGCAGTGAGGGTAGGAACTTTGAATGTTGGCAGTATGACTGATATAGGAAGAGAGCTAGCTGATATGATGGAGAGAAGGAAGGTTGATATATTGTACGTGCAAGAGACCAGATGGAAGGGAAGTAAGGCCAGGTGTTTAGGAAATGGGTTCAAATTGTTCTATCATGGTGTGGATGGCAGGAGAAATGGGGTAGGGGTTATACTAAAGGAACAATATGCCAAGAGTGTTTTAGATGTGAAGAGAGTATCTGGCAGAGTGATGTTTATGAAGCTCGAAATTGATGGTGTAATGATGAATGATGTTAGTGCATATGCTTCACAAGTTGGGTGCGCGATGGATGAGAAAGAAATTTTGGAGTGAGTTGGATGAAGTTGTGGTGAGTGTACCCAAGGGTGAGAGACTAGTTATTGGAGCAGACTTTAATGGGCATGTTGGTGAAGTGAACAGAGGAGATCAGGAAGTGATGGGTAGGTATGGTGTTAAGGAGAGGAATGCAGAAGGTCAGATGATTGTGGATTTTGTGAAAAGGATGGACATGGCTGTGGTGAATACATATTTTAAGAAGAGGGAGGAGCATAGGGTGACGTACAAGAGTGGAGGAAGATGCACACAGGTGGATTATATCCTATGTAGGAGGGCCAGTCTGAAGGAGATTGGAGACTGTAAAGTGGTGGCAGGGGAAAGTGTAGTTAAGCAGCATAGAATGGTGGTCTGTAGGATGATGTTGGTGATCAAGAAGAGGAGGAGGAGTGTGAAAGCAGTGCCAAGGATTAAATGGTGGAAGTTAAAAAAGGGTGATTGTGAAGTGGAGTTTAAGGAAGAGTTAAGACAGGCACTGGGAGGCAGTGGAGAGTTACCGAATAGCTGGGTAACTACAGCAGAACTAGTAAGGGAGACTGCTAGAAAGGTGCTTGGTGTGACATCTGGACAGAAGAAGGAGGACAAGGAGACCTGGTGGTGGAATGAGGAAGTACAGGAGAGTATACAGAGGAAGAGGCCGGCGAAGAAGAAGTGGGATTGTCAAAGAGATGAAGAAAGTAGACATGAGTATAAGGAGATGAGGCGCATGGCAAAGAGAGAGGTGGCGAAAGCTAAGGATAAGCCATATGGAGAGTTGTATGAGAGATTGGACACTAAAGAGGGAGAAAAGGACCTGTACTGATTGGCTAGACAGAGGGACAGAGCTGGGAAAGATGTGCAGCAATTAAGGGTGATAAAGGATAGTGAGGGAAAGATACTCACAAGAGAGGAGAGTGTGTTGAGTAGATGGAAAGAATATTTTGAGAGGCTGATGAATGAAGAGAATGAGAGAGAGAGAAGGTTGGATGATGTGGGGATAGTGAATAAGGAAGTGAAACAGATTAGCAAGGAGGAAGTAAGGACAGCTATGAAAATGATGAAGAATGGAAAGGCTGTTGGCCCAGATGACATACCAATGGAAGCATGGAGGTGCTTAGGAGAAATGGCAGTGGAATTTTTAACTAGATTGTTTAATGAAATTTTGGAAAGTCAGAGGATGCCTGAGGAGTGGAGAAAAAGTGTTTTGGTACCTATCTTTAAGAATAAGGGTGATATGCAGAGCTGCAGTAACTACAGAGGGATAAAATTGATCAGTCACAGCTTGAAGTTATGGGAAAGAGTAGTAGAAGCTAGGTTAAGAAGGGAGGTGATGACTAGTGATCAGCAGTATGGTTTCATGCCTGGAAAGAGCACTACAGATGCAATGTTTGCTCTGAGAGTGTTATTGGAGAAATACAGAGAAGGTCAGAAGGAGGTGCATTGTGTCTTTGTAGACTTGGAGAAAGCATATGACAGGGTGCCTAGAGAAGAGTTGTGGTATTGTATGAGGAAGTCGGGAGTGGCAGAGAAGTATGTAAGAGTGGTACAGGATATGTACGAGGGTAGTGTGACAGTGGTGAGGACTGCAGTGGGAGTGACAGATCCGTTTAATGTGGAGGTGGGATTACATCAAGGATCAGCTCTGACTCCTTTCTTATTTGCAGTGCTGATGGACAGGTTGACAGATGAGATCAGACAGGAGGCCCCGTGGACTATGATGTTTGCAGATGACATTGTGATCTGTAGTGAGAGTAGGAATCAGGTTGAGGAGACTCTGGAGAGGTGGAGATATGCTCTAGAGAGCAGAGGAATGAAGGTCAGCAGGGCTAAGACAGAATATATGTGTGTAAATGAGAGGGAGGGTAGAGGAATGGTGAGGATGCATGGAGTAGAGTTGGTAAAGGTGGACGAGTTTAAGTACTTGGGATCAACAGTACAGAGTAATGGTGAATGTGGAAGAGAGGTGAAGAAGAGAGTACAGGCAGGGTGGAATGGGTGGAGAAGAGTGTCAGGAGTGATTTGTGACAGACGGGTACCAGTAAGAGTGAAAGGGAAGGTCTATAAGAGACCAGCTATGTTATATGGGTTGGAGACAGTGGCATTGACAAAAAGGCAGGAGTCAGAGCTGGATGTGGCAGAGTTAAAGATGTTAAGATTTGCACTCAGTGTGACTAGGATGGATAGGATTAGGAATCAGTATATTAGAGGGTCAGCTCATGTTGGACAGTTTGGAGACAAAGCAAGAGAGATGAGATTGCATTGGTTTGGACATGTGCTGAGGAGGGATGATGGGTATATTGGTAAAAAGATACTGAGGATGGGGCTGCCAGGTAAGAGGAAAAGAGGAAGGCCTAAGATAAGGTTTATGGACGTGGTTAGAGAGGACATGCAGGCGGTTGGTGTGACAGAGCAAGATGCAGAGGATAGGAAGAAATGGAAAGAGATGATCCGCTATGGCGACCCCTAACGGGAAAAGCCGAAAGATGATGATGATAACTGACATAATTCCTGATATCAAGCCAGTGATATATCAGACTGCCAGACATGTAATGTATAGCAGGCCTAATATTGGAGGACAAAACCTGGACATTCTGTTGTAGTCTGTACAGTAGTGAGGTCGGTGGACCTATGGTGATCGTTGACAGAGTGTCTGAATTATGTAGCAGTGTATTGTCAATATATTATTTAGACTGTGTACAGACTGAGGTACATGTCAGTGTTCTTGGTCCTGTTCTATCTGATGTTGCATGCTCCTTCAGTTTCTGATATCCTATCAGCCTATATGTTTGAAGGGCCAGACTGAGACATGTCCCATACCACAGTCAGGCATCAGACTACACCGTGAATTGGGCCACTATATGTAGGGTTAGTGTGTAAGTGGCAAACATGATGTTGGCTTTTGTTCACACAGTCCATATACTGTACTATTACTTAGGCTTACCATTATGTGACTGTTACTGTGTTGAGATTGGTTGTGGGTATGCGCTTTCACACAGGTGTCTGTTACTCTGAGCTGTTACATGCCTGTAGTGCCTGCTAAATTTGCAATTACATGAGCATTCCCCAGTAGGTAAATTGGGTTAGTGTTGTGGCAGTTTGCCTGTAGTGTAGACAGTACCTGGTGACACAATTTCCACAAGAACATCCAACAGACCACTCAATGGCTATGATAGTAGATAAAAGCTGCAACAAGTTTATTTGGTGAGCATTTTTGTGGTGTAGATACACCACTTCATCAGATCTATTACTAACAAACTATTCAGCTCTCATGTATATATATATATATATATATATATATATATATATATATATATATATATATACTGATATATGCATACATACACACACACACACACACACACACACGTGTATATATATATGTATATATATATAGATATATATATATATATATATATATATATATATATATATATATATATATATGCACATAATATGTACTAGAGTCATACCCATAAGCATAACTCCCCACTCCTATGTACAACAGATCTGGACAAAGGCTGCAACTGGGTGGGGAGGGATGGACCAACACTAGGGACACACTGTATGTCCTGCAGGTATATATGTAGCATTTCTTTAAAGAAAAGAAAAAAGGGGTGAGAGGAAAGTGGTGAAAAAGGTAGGGAAGGTCCATAGCTGTCCATTTCTTCTACAGCAACAGCTGTGCATATATACTGAATTTGAAATTAAATTTAGACACTCAACATTACATAGCTACGATTTAGTATGTTCACCCTGTATATTGGACCCATATTTGCATGTCCCTGCATCGATAGTTTGGATGGAAGGGATCTGGCACAGGTTTCATCATATGCACAGGGTGTTGTGCATGTTTGCTAGAGGCCTAGGCTGTCCCATTCGGTCAACATTATGGGTGTGTGTTTGGGGTGTGGGAATGATATGGCCTATGCATGTTTGGTGCATGTGTGTGGATGTGACCTCTTTCCTGATTGTGATATGTGTGTGTGTGTGTGTGTGTGTGTGTGTGTGTGTGTGTGTGTCTGCCTGCACACAGTCACACCATGTGGCTGCTCTATATTTATGTTTTGTGGACAGCTGTGGGCCATACATGGCAGGGTGTACAGTTCACCCTCTCTGGCTACGAACACATGAACTGGACCTGCCACAGGTCTGACTGGCACCACCAGGCACAAGGCCCAAGGCAGTACTACTCCTCGATTGTGGCTGATGTCTGCTGGAACTGCAATCCTGTTGGGACTAGGCAGAAGCACGTGCCCATGGCCTGCTATGTCATAGCATAAACAGCACACCACCCTCAGGACTGCCAGTGTCACTGCCACTATGGAAGCATGATGGTGCATGGCTATGTGAACTCCCAGCTGATTGTGGTGCTGAGCTATGTCCATGCGGCTGATGCCTCTCCCCTGCCAAACGTTCAAGTACAGATATTCCATGGCTGATGAGTGCCACGATCTCACACAACCATCTATTCATGATGTCATTGCTCTCACACCTTGCTGCAACAAGGTCCTGGAGACAGCCATGAGCACCATGGAGATGTTCTGCCACAACCCTGTGCAGTTGTCAGGTGTTACATTCATTACATGCCTGCATCCATTACAGCCCGAAACATGCCCCTGGTAACTGCCACATTGGCACTTGCTACATGTGTTGGACAGGCATCAATCCTCCTTCAACCACCCCTGCCCATCTGCCTGTGTGTGACCTAACCAGCAGTCTGGCTATGGTTAGTGGCTAGCTGTTCACTTTCCAAAGTCTCCACACTTGCATGTCCTGTGCCTGCACCCAGCTGTCCTTCACTTGTGGCCAGTGGTGATGGGGAATGTGTGGCCATTGTGACTGTACGCGAGTATGGGGTTGACATAGGTCCACACATATGCATATAGCCTCTTGGACTGTTACCACACCACTTACATGTTCCCCTAACAGGGTTGTATGTTTCATATTTGCATGGTACAGATTATAGGTCACAATACAGGTTGCATGGCTTTGGTCTTGTGTATTGTGCTCACATTTTCATATCTCACAAATACCTGGCATTGTGACATGTGTGTACACCTTCTATATGCCCTGTATCACAGTACTGTATACATGTACCTACTATTGGCAGTCTGTCCCCACATTTTGGCAATCATTATCCAGATGTCCTGCAATAGCAGGTTTGTGAGTTATGATACTGATATGTGACATCTCATGCAAATAGTCCCC
>NC_056745.1:737469798-737479798 GCF_019279795.1 Protopterus annectens | reverse complement strand
CGTTCTTGACTTTTAGCTCTAACTATTCTAAACACACAGTAAGTTTTTTGGATGTTAATGTTATGCTCAATGAAATAGGAGAACTAGAAATCGAACTACACAGGAAAAGTACTTGGCGTAATCATTACCTGCTGAAAAGCAGTATGCACCCTAGACATATTTCCAGAAACATCATGAGAAATTAAACTAATAGGATTTATAAACGTTGTAACTGACAGGACACACGTAATAGAGAGGTGAGTCTTTTTACAGGAAAATTTGAAAGAAAGAGGCTATAAGGGGAAAGACTTGAGGTTACCAATGCAGGAAAAGGAAGATAGGAAGAAGGATAAAGATACACTGACCAGATTTGCTTTAACTTATAGCACGGATAACTATCAAATTCAGCAAATAATTCAACAGTTTTATCCCATTGTAATGCAAGATTCCCAGTTGAAAGATATAGTGGGAGAAAGACCACGTTTCTGCTATAAAAACAAGAAGAATCTGAAAAGATTATTGTGCACAAATACACAAAAGATGAAGCGGATTCAAGGACACAAGGGGACTTTCATGTGTGGCAATTGCAATATTTGTACTCTGATAGATAGTAGCAACAAGTTTGAGCATCCAAGAACGAAGAGACTTTATACATTTGATGTCAAAGCAACCTGTACCACGAGCAATGTTGTTTATCTGGCTACATGTAGATCATGCCAGTCATTTTATGTAGGCAAAACTAACCAAATGCTTAAGAAACGCATACAGAGGCATCAGAGGGACATTGTGAACCAAGATATTCATAATGCCCTAGCTAATCATGTCAGTCAGCATAAAGATCACTTGTTTTCATATAAAGCTATAGAGACCATACATGTTGGCCCAAAAAAAGGGGATATTAAGAACATAACTGAACTTAGGGAGACCAAATGGATAATAAACCTTAGAGCTGATCAACATCTAGGGTTGAATAGTGTTATACCGTTGAAACCTGTCTTGAAGAGACGCAGATCGACCATGAGCTAATGAGATCATAAGTGATGAATGATAAATATCTGAAGAGACATGGTGGAATCTTAGTAAAATTTCCTACTGATCTTGAATGGATGGGATGAAGTCAGAAATTTATACATATTGATCTTGGATGGATGGAATGAAGTCTGAAATTTGCATACATTACTATAGTGAAAAAACATACTTATTATTTTTTTTTACAAGAGCATTTATATCCTAACGGAAGTTTGATTAAGTTTGATTATGTTAGTGTCAAGATTAGAAGATTTGATGCTGTCGACATATGCTACTTGTAGTTTAATATGCCCATATTTTTCCTGCTCTGGTTTCATCAATACAAAACTGGACAATATGATAAACATCTGAACAGAGATGGTGGAATTCTAGTAAAAGTTCCCTATTGATCTTGAATGGATGGGATGAAGTCAGAAATGTATATATATATACTGACTTTGGATGGATGAAATGAAGTCTGAAATTTGCATACATTGCTAGAGTGAAATAACATACCTATACTCTTCTCAGGAAAAACGTATAGGCAGTCACCATGTGAATTTATCGAGGTACAAATGGGGCCATGCAAGACATTGAGCCTTGACATTTATTGTCATTTAGTAATTGTCCTGCTATATTCCTGTCTTGAAAAATGAAATTTTGGTAATGACATCGCCTATTTTTTATTGATAGCGATGCATACTACTATATATATTATTTTTTGTCATCCCCATCATTGGACATCAGAGATATGTGAAAAAAATTATTTTGGGTTAATTAGATCAATGAAAAAAAGTTTCATAATAGGAATTTATGAAAGACAGCAGATTTGTTTTTTGACGCTTCTTGGAAGCCACCATTGGCTACTTAGATCATCCCTTTATTGTTTGTGCCATTTTTTCTTTATTGAATATTAGAAATATGTAAAGAACTGCTTTTGGGATTATTTGACAAGTTTTTCAATAAGAATACATGAAGGCTAGCAGATTTGTCTTTTGCTGTTTTTTGGAAGACACTATTGGCTGTTTAGTTCACCTATTTTGCATATTCTGACTCCAATACATTAGTGTAAGGCATGCCTCTAGGTATGCATGAAAGCTAGCTGCTTCATCTGTTACTTCTTTTGGAAGTGCTATTGATTACTAACATCACCTACTTTGCATATTTCATTAGTACTGAACATTAGCAAGCTGTGTGAGGTATCCATTTAGAAAATGGGATTGTTAACCCGTTTATGCAAATCAGATGGAGAAATCCAAAATGGATTGGCTGGAACCTTGGTGCTGATATTCTCATTGGGTGAATAATTTTGACTGGCTTATATATACAGATGAATGTCCCATTTGATTATACGATCTGAAGAAGAACTATTCGAAAGCGCTTATCGTTGGACAAGGGACTTAATTTTTATTATTTTTGTTCTTATTTTGTTTTATTTCATTCTTTTCATTAAATTCTTGATTTTAACAGAACTTTTATTACTGGATTGCACAGACAGTTTATTTGCTTTTCAGCACAGTGTTAGCCTGGGTGAACCAGCTGTCTTTTGTTTTGTGTATATTTAAGTAGGGGTTGGGGGGTGCAGAGGTGCTGGCCCCCCCTGTTCGGAGCATTAAGGTAAGTTTTTTTTTTTTGATTTTTTTATTATATATTCGAAGTTTCAAACTTCGATCATATGTTGTCGAACATATGGGATTTGAAGTTTTGAAACTTTGAATATGTAATATAGATCATATGTATATATAGATATCTCTATATATGTATATTTATATATATATATATATATATATATATATATATATATTATGTTAAGATATATTTATCTGTGTATAGATATATCTCTATATATATATGTGTATATATATATATATATATATATATATATATATATATATATATATATATATTTGTTTACGGGTCTATGTTAGAACATTGAATATTTAACAGTTCGAATCACCAAAGGTCGACCTTTAGTGATCGAACTGTTAAAACTTCGAATGTTCAGAAAAAAAAATAAACACAACAAAAAAAAAACTAAACGGTGTAGGCAGGGGGGCAAGCCCCCCACACCCCCAGCTACTTAAATATGCCAACTCCAAGACCGCACTACATTGAAGTAAACGGAAATCTGCCCTTATGGAGATTTTTGTTTACTTGTTCGTTGTTCTGCAGTTTCGCTATTCTCGTGTTGACAATGTCAGAGTCAACATTGTCGGCTTTTGAGAATGCAATATAGACCCTTTGTTTACATATATGATTACTGATATATCCATATATTTTTTTATATCTGCACATATATATTAGTTTATATGTATATATATATATATATGTGTGTGTGTGTGTGTACATATTCTATATGTCTAATTTCGTATGTACAGCTACATATATCTAATGTATACACTTTATATTTGTATCACCATACAAATCCATATTTTTATATTTATATATTATAATTATGACTGGTTCCACAGTATTCCATACCTGTCTTCAATGATATATTTAAAAAAAAAACAGTCAGTAGTACAGCTGAGATGGAGTAGTGGTACATTTCTCTGACTATGTTGTATAGGGTCCTGGCTTCAAGAGCAGGTAGGGCTGATTATTTTTTTGCTGGCCAAAATAGTGTCTGATGGAGGCAGGGTGATTAAAGCAGTTTTAAGCAGTTGTAAGTGGGTTTGCATGGGTTTGCGTGGAGCTAAGCAGTGCTACAACACAGTTAAACCAATACTTGCTTAATCTGTGTGGGCTTTGCTTAGCACAGCTTACTCCCGCTTATCCCCGTGCTAATTTCTTTAAAAGAAAAGAAAAAAGGGGTGATAGGAAAGTGGCGAAAAAGGGGGCAAAGACAATAGGGAAAATAGCTAGGGATGTGCAGGACAGTGTAGGGAAGGTCCATAGCTGTCCATTTCTTCTACAGCAACAGCTGTGCATATATACTGAATTTGCAGGTGGATTTTGACACCCAAACCCCTGAGAGAGGGGTGAGGACAACAATAATGTGTTGTGAAGCCAATTAGACCAGATTGCATATGTCCAGTGGACACGTGTGAAATGGACAGTTTTGTATGGGGAGAGATTTTTTTTGGGGGGACTGATTGCCGTTTTTTTTAAGGTGAGAGTGGGATGTTGGGGAAGAATAGTAGGCATATATATGCGAGGCAGGTTGGGTAGGAAGACAGACAAGATAGACAAGACAGCATACAGGGGTGGTATATGACACATGTGAGGGGTAAACACCTTGGACGGGGAGGGATGTTTGGAAATCAGACGCCCATGAGCCCCCAAATGGAAACAGTGGGACTGAGGTCTCCACCCACGGGCAGTCACTGCTGCACATTCACAGCCCCGAAGGTGGCTGTGCTGGCAGCTGAGCAGGAGGGGTAGGCTGACCCTTTAATTGCACCACACAGCCCTCAGGCTGGTGTAGCAGATCTCCAGACTCCTTTTGGAGCTCGCTATGCACCAATCCCTGGACCTGGCTTCGGGTGATGGTATCCTGTCTGTGCCTGCTCCCGTGGGGATGAGCCCCATCCCCTGAGACAATTCCACATGAAGGTGGTGCAGGATCAGCAGATAAGGCGGTCCCAGGGTGGATCCCATACATGCTGGGGCTCGATGCCACGGCCAGATGAGGTGGGAGAGGTGGGTCTGCTGGGACCGGCCTTCCCAAATGTGCTATGTTGTTGCAATTTTAGAACATATGTGGGTTAGTAATAGTCAACACAATCCTGGATTAGTTATAACAGCATGCATAGATATTCCCATTAACCCAAAACAACAGATTTGGAACAGTTGCATAGCAAACAGAACACATGCATATATGGAACCACAGTGGCCATTACAATGACATGCAGGTTACATTGATAGCAACAGGCTACCAATGATAGTATTTCAACATGGAACATTAATAGAAACACATTTCAATATTTGTTGAACAATAGGACATATGTCCCAACTGTAGGTTTGATGTAAAACATATTCAGTGATTTGTGTGTTTAGATTATTGTTGCAGATATGGTGGGTGGAGAGACAGATGTCAATTAACAACTTGTATATCCTTGCAGTACTCACAATTTTAATGATCATTGCTCTAATCATTACTCTACAGGTATTATTACAATACCTTATGGCCTTGGTTTGGCCAGTGGTATGTTTCTACACAGTGTATAATTCAATCATCTTATAACTACTTTCTAATTTTCTTACCTGGAAGACCTGTGGGGGGAATGTTTGTTAACACTACCCAACTGTTTTTACACATATTACAAACATCCTAGTTAAAATTATGCATACAGCTTACTATCAGTCCCACGATTCAAACCATGGCTTGTGTGTCATCAGAGTGAGCTATTTAGGAACTGCTGTGTTTTCTTTCAGTTTTTTCTGTTTAAGTATCTCTTGGTTGTACAATCTGACCTTGTAATTACAACATTCTTATACAGACATTCTAGACATATTTTATGTAGCACAGTGTGAGAAACAGTGGTTAACGCAACACTACTATTCAAATATCAGATCTTGTTGAATGCAACATGTCAGGCCATACAATACCAGAGGAAACACAACCAGTCCCAGATTTAGAACTTTATTGCCAGCCAGTTACACTTTTATTTAAATATGACCTATATGGGATTATTACTGTCATATTGTCTGGTTTATTCAGTACAAACTATACACATTTTTATACTACCAGGTGGTATTTTACTCCTTTATATTTATTTTGTATGACTAATACAAACAGGATTGTTACTCACCAGCCTTGCAATGCAGCCTTTGCAACCTGCTGGCATGGGCTTCCTGATTCGCAGCCCACTCAGCTGGAGCTGTAATGAAAATAGAGAAACATTTATGCATACCTATCCATCACATACACAGGCTGGACTTTGGTAAACAGCTATTGCTAGGAATACTTACAGATTGCTGGGACATCTCCCCTCCCTCTTGCTTCTTGGACCCACTGTTCCAAGAGCTCCCTCTTCCTATGTTTCAAGTTGGCATAGTGGTGCTGGACCTGATCACCATTCCGAGGGATAACAGTGGCACTAGTGAGATCACGGGCGAGATTTTCCCAGGCTTCTGCTTTATAATGGGAGCCCTGGTCCTGCAGCAGTCTCATGTCATGTATTTTTACCTGGAGTCCTACCGTGACCTTGGACTCCTGTATGCCCCAGCGCTGTGCCCGAAAGCTCATGCCCTCACCAACATCTGCCATACTGCCTACAGTGGAGAGGTACAACCAGTTATGTGCTGTATTCCCACCTGTTGGGTTTAAAACAGGCCGATTTCCCACCCTTTGCCAAGATTGGACAGTTTTTAAAATGCTGAGCTAAGCTAAGCTATGGGGAAACCTGCTTAGCTAAGGTTGGCAGTGCTTAGAGGGGCAGGTTCAGCATTGCTTACCAGTGGGCAAATCCACTTAGCTGGGCTATTCATTGTTTAGTGTTCATATGTACACAATGCTTACACCTGGTCAGCATAGCTGTGCAATGCTTAACATTGCTTATGTTTTATTATATTAGTCTACCACCTGTATGGGATTGATTCATCATTCATTACATAATATAGATTTATTTATGTTCCCTGACATCCCCCAATGGGCTGTATTAATTTATTCTTGTGTGAGTATACTGCATGGGGCATTTGTGTTTATATGGGGGTTTCACTAATTTATTACACTGGCACCTCACATCTGGGTCAAATAAAATGTTCTGGTTGAGAAAAAAAAGTTACTTCCTACTTAAATATACAAATTAAAATTGTAATGTTTACACGTACAGAATGGACATGGCTTTGGTGAGGCTCGAACTGTGAATGACTACATGCAAGGCATACACTCTAACAACTACACTATTGCACTTGTGTTTATGCTGGATGTCTATTGCTTTTTAGCTTATTGTGCCATTTCAGCTGGCTAAGTGTAGCTAACCAATGAGAACACCTGCACAGCTATGCTTAAACTTTATTGCACATGTCAAAAAAAAATATTTGTTGTGTTTATTTAATATGTACACTTCAGAATATCCATGATAATGCTGAACCTGTTGTTCTATCAACTTTCTGGCTTTGTAGGGATGATTGTCCCTTATGGCTTTGTCCAGATTCCTTACACTGACGGGTTGGAAGGTGTACACTATGTGCTTATGCTAAACCTGTTATTCTATCAACTTTATGGCTTTGTTGGGATGATTGTCCTTTATGGCTTTGTCCATATTTCTTACCCTGATGGGATGGGGGTGTTAAGAGCGTTCTCGCTCTTTTCAACTTGCCATACGGCAATTCTAGTGTGCAGGGGGCATGTGTATTGTGAGAGCACTACTCTCAGACACCCCCCCTGTACTTGTACACAGAACCATGTCAGTTTTCTAGCACAGCAGCACGCCTTCATGAATATGCATGGCGTACTGCCATGCTGCACTGGAACAGTCTCTTCCATGCAGGAATAAGCTATTCCTGCATGGAAGTTTACTGAATCCCCGGAAGTGATTTATCATAAAGTTTTCACAAGAGTATAATATTTACAAAGATAATTAATTATGCACAAGTTTGTTCTTTTAGCACATTATGTGACTTTTTAAGTATTTACTTTGCATATATCATTTTAAGTTTATAA
Source organism: Protopterus annectens (assembly GCF_019279795.1). Lineage (NCBI taxonomy): Eukaryota > Metazoa > Chordata > Ceratodontiformes > Protopteridae > Protopterus > Protopterus annectens. Next base: position 737,472,201 of record NC_056745.1, on the reverse strand, counting down.
TGATGTGCATTCAATGTGTATTTAAATTTTGTAAGCTTCATTACTGGTTATTTTACATCATATGGCTTTTTGATATTCTTATTTGTCTGAAGAATGGGTGTGTTTATTTCTGATGAAGTTCAGTTGTATTAAATTTGAATGAAAGCGCTAGTTTGTGTCGGAGTTCTTCTTGCCTAGCTGACAGTAGTTGGTGTAGTTACTTGGTTTTTGTGTGTTTTTTCATTATCAAATATTTTTTTTATTTTATTTTCAGATTATAAGTCAAGTAGCATAAAAGTTAAATGCAGCAGTTAGTAATATAAATGTAAGGTAACTACAGAAGTAGGTCCCAGTAGACTTTCGTCAAGGGACCTCAGGAGCAACTGTTAGATCAGGGTTTTTCTTTGTACAGTAGTTATTAGACATTAGACAAGTTGAAGACTAAAATAAGCCTAGAAATGGTGTTTCATTTATGCATACATTTTAGAAAGCAGAAACAAAGAATCTTCCACTGAATGTTGACCTTAAAAAAATAACAGTTTCTCAAGGGAAGATTGCAAACAGTTCTTATGTTCCTTTCTCAAGGAAAGAATCAAGAGATAAGTTAAGCTAAAAAACAAGATGTAGCCTGAGGATCAAGGTTAGGGGTGTGGCTATAGTCAATAGAGGAAAATTACTGAAAAAGAGAATATAATATGTTACGTTCAGGATAGCAGGGCAGTTAAGGTTAGTAAGTTTGTTCTACATGTTACTTCAGAGAAGATGACAAACACTCAAGCCTGAGTACAGAAAACAGTTCATCTAAAGACTATGTCAGTTTATGTTGTTCAGGACAATCAGAATAATGTGCAATAACTTGAATTGTTTATCAGTACTGTTAAAGGAGACAGTATTCGGATCTTGTAAATATCTAATAAAACCTTATTAAATTAACTACAGTGTTTGGAGAATTCATTCTGAATGCACAAGACTTGGTCCATAAGGGAGAGACTGACACCTATTCAGCATGAGCTTGGGTAATTAAGACTTTTCTTTCTCAGTCTCATTGTATACAGTGTTTCCAGCTAATTATGGTACAAGTACAGCATTACAGCATTATCAAATCTAACAAGTACTATATACATTTGACAGTCACTGGTGTGAGTTTATCACATGTAACAAAGTAAATGTATTGGAATGCTGACTTTAGATGTTAACAGTTTAATAAGTAAAGTGTTTTGAAGAGGGGGTCAGGGCCTACCTGCACCCCACGTCCAACCCTTACAAACTAAATATATGAACTATGAGACTGCTCTATCTCTGAGACAGAGGGAATACTTGATTATCTAATAAACCTGATAGTCTCTCCATCCTCAAGGTGATATGACCTTGGAGTTAGTATATTTACTAAAATGAGTGTAAAGGGATTTTCCCCGATAGCAGAGGTACAGCACTGAGGTTGGAGTCCCCTGCAAAAAAAATGTATGTTTCATTTTATTTTAGAAATATTGCTTACATTGTTTTTGATTGAAAGTTCTCTATAAAAGGCAATGCTTTCTTTCAACTCTTGATTTACAGGTACATGTAATTATGAGTGTAACAATGGGCCGGATTCACGAAGGCTTGCACGGAGTCTAAGAGTAGTGTAAGACTCCATGCAGCCTTCGCGATCCAGGAACAGCCCAAAGTCCGTGTAAGAGTCAAGCTAAAACGGCTCTTACACGGAGTGGGCGTGGATAAGCTAATCACCTCACTTGCAGCCGAATAGCATGCAAATGAGGCTGATTAGTGATCCAGGAAGCCCAGAACAGCCCATGTAAGAGCCGTTTTAGCTGCAGAAATGTACTCAGTTGACAACTGAGTACGTTTCTGCAAACACGGCAATGGAGCCATGTCAGCTCCAAATAAAGGGTGCATATGTGACAGGCAGCATGCCAATGGCCAAATATGTGGCCATTGGCAAGGTAACCCGATGCAAATATATTAAAAATATAAAAAATTTTTTCGCAGCCCCGCGCAAACGGGCTGCGCTGCATAGAACATAAAAACGAAGGTTTTAAACCTACAAATGTAGGTTTTATGCAATACATGGAATGTCAATGCAGGGACCAGCAGAGCAAAACCAACATGGCCACCGTGTAGTGGTTGCTAAGGGGGGAAGCTGAGTCTAAGAGATGTAACTAAGCATTAGTAGGCAATCTGATGCAAATGAGTGTAAGGATACTGAATTCCACTGTCACATAGCAAATGAGCACATTCTGAGTAGTGTAAGAGTTACATAAGGGGGAGGAACAGAGTAGGAGATAGGTGACATCACAGGGGGAATGGTAGAAAGAGATGCAGTTCATTGGAGGTTAGAGTTACATGACAGATGTCAGATAGATATCAAGGAAAGAGGTGTGCCACTAAGTAAACATGAGAAAGTCAAGAAATGGAAGGTTTTAC